>NC_060119.1:519395624-519698654 GCF_021461395.2 Schistocerca americana | reverse complement strand
CATAATTACATTCATTACAATAGAGTCAGATTTCGTAAATTTCGTATTTTCTTTAATCGGGCACCAAAGTTGCGGCGCCAATCTCGCGTCCGTCGGCTGTCGCAATTTAATATATTATTATTGTTATTATTATTTTTTGATTGTTGCCGACTTACGTGGTGGGCCTTAATAAAAATGATATTCCATTTAATTTTGATTTTACGATTAAATGCTTTCCTGAAGTTCTCCTTTTTAACAATATTAATCTCAAATTATTTGTTACGTTAATGAATGTTAGACTCGCTGCATCTTAAAACATGAGCATACAAGCTGAACAATGTAATAAACTTTTCATATTAACTTCCTCGGCTAGTCAGTTCACTTTAAAACAAGAAATCTTTAGTTATTAATTAAAATTGCGGCCCACACACGCGCGAGAGTATTTTTCTTACCTCCGTTAACCATTGTATTGTAGTCGGAGTCCTGGCTCTGGCTCTGGCTCTCGGCTATGGTACTGAAAATAAGAATCTTAAAGCTAAGTATGTTCTGCAACGTCGGGTGGCTGTAGAGAAAATTTAATATTATGTTAATAGCGGGCGAGTTTTCCGCTTCCGCTAATTTTTCATAAGTTAATATCGCCATGTAATGGCGTCGTTGGCTGCATCGGCTGCTGCGATTGTTGAACTGTAAATTACTTGAATGCAGGTTAATTCAAGGAAGACGGACATGAAATCGGGATCACCTCTTACAAATTAAAAGTGCACAATAATATTAAATCAGTATATTATATGCTTAACTCATACAAATATGCTTACATTTGCCAGCACTCGCAAGATGTCCGTCTGTACACACTCAAGACAAAAATGGAAGTGAAGACGACTAAAAAATTAAAAAAAGAGCGTATCTTGTCGTCTCTTTAGGTCACTTTGTTATATTTCTTTGCATTTCTCGACAGAGAAATTATTGTTTTATGGCTACATGAAAAAAAATATATTATGAAATTTAGGAATGTCTCTTATTTATAAATATTGTTTTTAAGTCTTTTCGTAATATGGCCCTGGGGACGCTATACACTGTTAATTTCATTGTCATCAACGATAATTTCTTCTTCCATAGTAACATATTCATCACTAGTGTCCATCTTCACCATGTGGCTGCAGCATGTGTGTGAACAATGAACTGAAGCCATGGGTGCAACAAAAGCGTTGCATGCAATCTTCTTTCCAAAGAGCGCCTGCCATCTAGCGGCGTCATATGGAACTAATTTCTTTAAAGGTTATAGTCGAATGTTTGAAGAATGCAATACACACTCTTACACAATATCAGCGTTAGCTGTTTAACACTCTTATTGCACCCAGGTACTCAATTAATAACCCCAGCAGAAATGTTTTTAAGAATAGGTTACAGGAGACGTAATTTATAATGAACTAAATACTAACATAAAATGTAATCTTTTCCATGATATATTCGTATCATTACTTGAAAACATCTCTCTGTGTAAGTTAATCAGAAAGGACACTAAACAGCCATGTAAAAAACCATGACCACTAGAGAAAGTAAAATATCTTGTGAAAGGAAAAGGGAAATGTATCTTTTGGTAAGAACAAGTAGAGATCCTGCAGTAGCTGCACATTACAAAAAGTACTCAAAATTACTAAGAAAGGTTATTCAAACAATCAAGGAACACGCACCTTATGTCAGAAAGGAGTACTTCCACCATCAGACCTAAGGCTGTATAGAATGTAGTAAAACAAGAGACAGAACAACCAGACATAGAACAAGACAACATCCCTACTGAACTGAATCGAAAAGCTATAAATGATGGGTCACAGATACCAAATGCATATAGTAATCATTTATCATCTATAGTAGAAAGCATAAGGACAAGTAGTTTAAGAGAAAAATCAAGGTAGTAAGTTGAAAATGTTAGTTTCACAAGATTCAATCATAAGAATATATCACCAACTTCTTCTGAAATTAAGAATATCATACATTCTCTCAGAAATAAAAGTTTATTTGGTTTTGATGGTGTTTTCAATGAAGTACTATAAATTTGCTCCTATGTAGTAAGCCTAGTCTCATCTGAGATATGTAATGCATCACTAGCTCAAGGAATTTTTTCAGAGAGACTGAAATATACCATTGTTAAACCCCTCTTTAAGAAAGGTGATAAGAGGGGTGACAATAATTACTGACCTGTTTCACAGCTGACGTAATTTTCCAAAATTTTTGAGAAGGTGATGTAGTCTAAACTAGTATCTCACTTTAGCAACAATAGTATCCTTAGCAAATCACAGTTTGGGTTTCAGAAGGGTTGCTCTACTGAGAATACCATTTACACATTCACTCACCAGATTTTACAAACATTAAATAATAAAACAGGGCCTGTTGGTATTTTCTGCAACCTCTCTAAGGCGTTTGGCTGTGTGAATCACAGTAAACTCCAAAATAAATTGACGTTTTATGGGATTGATGGTTTATCCAACCAATTGATACTGTTGTATCTAACCAAAATAATGGAGAAAGTTGTGCTCAGTAATTCAAGAATATGGCCCAGGTACAGAATTCTGACTGGGGAGAAATCATGTATGGGGTTCACAAAGGTTCAATCTTAGGTTCGCTACTATTCTTCAAATATGTAAATAATCTTCTGTCTAGCATACAAAAAGCAAAATTAGTTACTTTTACAGATGACACTAGTGTTGAAATCAATCCAAGCATGTGTACAGAAACAGAAGAAATGGTAAACAAAATAAAAGTATCATTGACTAGTTTTCTATGAATAGTATCACTCTCAATTTTAAAAAGATGCAGCATATTCAGTTCTGCACACCTAGTGGTACACCATCAAATATAAGTGTAACATATGGTGAGGAACTAATAAACAGAGTGGAAACTTCAAAAGGCTTAGGGGTCCATACTGATGAGAATTTAAATTGGAAAAAACACATTTTGGGACTCCTAAAACAGCTTAGTTAAGCCACACTTCTGCTTAGAATCATTGCAAATCTTGGAGATAGACAAATTAGTAAGTTGGTGGAGTTTGCATATTTTCATTCAATAATGTCGTATGGGATAATGCTCTACAGTAACTCATTTTTAAGAAAGAAAGTCTTTCTTGTGCAAAAACGAGATGTAAGAATAATATGTGGTGCTCATCCATGGTCATTTTGTAGACATCTGTTTGAGGAGTTGGGCATTCTGACTACTAGTTCATAGTATATTTATTCCCTCATTAAGTTTGTTGTAAATAATCCACTATGGTTCAAAAGGAACAAGGAGGTATATAATTATCATACCAGAAGGAAAACGACAATCATTACTTTAGCACAAAAAGGGGTGCATGGTGCTTCAACAAAAATTTTTGATCACTCACCCAGTGATATAAAATGTCTGACAAACAGAGAAGTAAAATTTGATCAGAAGCTGCGAAAGTTTCTCCTTGACAACTCCTTCTGTTCCTTAGAAGAGTTCCTATAACAGTATTACACTAACAGGTAAAAAGTGTTGAGTATAAATAACTAACTCACAACTCTACATATTTTTGGTAAAAAGAGAGAAAAACTATAGAAATGTTCAGAATGTAACCATATGGACAAATTAATTTGTGATGTGAGTGCAGAAAGACTCATTCGACATCATTACTATCTATCATGCAAAATCATCCATGGAACATGTAACTAATTGACTTGTTCGTTATTTCTGTCATGTGCACACAACAACTGTTTTAAATACTAAACATTACAGTACTTACCTGATTAACATAGGTTCACATTTTGTCTTGTTAATGCTACTTTTTTGTTGACATTTTAAAAATAACCAAGAAAAGAAGGAAGAGATGTTGCAAAGGATGTTTTCATAATACACTTAATGCCACTTTTACTGTATTTGTATCGATATCAGATGAAGCTGAAAGTCCGAAACTGATGACTTTTGTTTACTGGTACTGTTTCGTGTTCATTACATTTTCAGCTTTCAATACATATGCACAACATTTCTGATGTTCATTTGCAAAAAATTACATATGTGTTCTGTATTAGCCAATAAACGTGTGCAATGAAGAAAGAAGAAAGGCTTGCTGTCGTATCTTATGCATGTCAATAAAGTGAACTGTTACTAAAATATGAAGAAACAGAGCAGCATAGAATTGTACCTCCATGCAGACTACAGTTCCTGTTTTATTAGATTGCTTGTACATTAGCTTCACTGTAGTTTACACGGCTTCTCGCTTAGATATCTTACCTAATATGTGTTGTTCAGTGTGTGATCAATAGTAGCAATTTACAGGATAAAAAAAGATACAATTTTTTAAGCATGTTCCAGCATTGTGCTATACTATATGTGATTAAGGGAATTGTCTCAAACGCTTAGACCCCGTAAAATGGATATTTTCCTTTAACATGCAAGTAAGTCATTTGTTTATTAATGATAGCCTAACCTGTGTAACTATTACTACCTTTCGAAAAGTAGTCTATTTGCTTATGTTCCTAGAAAATTTCTCACCAGCAACTGTGTTAGTTTGGCAGGAATAACGAAACGTAGCACAATTGGAATGTACATCCACTTTGATCATTTGCTTCATTTTATTTCTGAATTTCATTTTGAGGTGTTCAAAGTGTATAAGACTATAACATGCATTGTGATATACCAAGTGTTACTTCTTTAGTTATCATTTGCATGATACATCATAATGATGTGCAATGAATCATCATGTACTGATATCAATTTGTTTTATGAGTATACCTCCATGCTGATAATTTATTAGTTGTTTCGTATTTTAATCAGAGATGTACATACATTAGTTATAATTCCTATGCATCACTATTTGCATATTACAATAATAGACAACCTTCTGCAGAATAGAAGGAGTTTTCAAAGAGAAAAGTTTTCTGTTTAGTTTCAAATTTTACATTGCTGTATGTCGGGTATTTTATATCAATGGGTAAGTGCTCAAGACTTTTGGTTGCAGCATTGTGAACCACTGTTTGTGTTACAGACAACCTTATTGTGGTGTAATGAATGTCATTCTTTCCCTCTGAGATTGTAATTGTATACATCTTTGTCCTGCTGATGGGCAGTGGATTCTTTAAAATAGACTTCCATGAAAAAATAATTGTACTCTGAAATGGATAGATTGCTACTCACGCCGAGCAGCAGGGAAGCAAGACAAAATCAACGTCCACATAACTTTTCAGCCAAAGCCTTCTTCAGAAAGGAAGTAAAGCACACACACACATTCATACAATCATACACACAAACTCACACACACATGACCACCGTCACTGGCTGTTCAAGCTAGAATCTTTCTTAAAGAGGGTGGAAATGTGAACAATGAATAATTATTGGCAGGTGGAATTTAGAGCATGACAAGCTGCCACAACAATCAGTGGGGTTACGTAGCTGTGTGTTGCGCAGGGAAAAGAGCGTTGATATAGTGTGTCTTGAATGTCTGATCATTTGTGATTTGGAAGGGAATGAAAAACACAGGAAATGGGAGAAAGAGTGGACATTGAGTAAAGTAAACCAAATCTAAAGTCAAATGAAAGAAATAAAACTAATACAATAAAGATAAGCAATGCAACCACATTATTCATATACACAAAAAAAGGCTACACTTACAAATGAAATGTGATTCCTTTAAATTTTAGATAATGTTCAGATCCATTAGTACACTCATAAACAAACCTAGTTGGCGTCTTTGATGAAACAACTACGTCTTCACACAATCTAAGCACCCAACAATGCCGAAACTGGGCATTGAGAGGTACGAATGCGGTAAACGTAATGCTTTGGGCTACTTAAGATTGCAGATGTCACCTTCAAATCTGTGATGTATTGATGACTCCCTTCTTTTTTTACCTCCATGGATTTGTGTTGTCAGTACTCTAATCGTGTGATCTCGGGATGCAGTACGTTTCTCCATAAAGTGCCTTGTACATTTAGAATGTCATTATGTCTCTATTACAAACAGATTCTTTTCATAGAGCTGGCCGGAGTGGCCGTGCGGTTCTGGGCGCTACAGTCTGGAGCTGAGCGACTGCTACAGTCGCAGGTTCGAATCCTGCCTCGGGCATGGATGTGTGTGATGTCCTTAGGTTAGTTAGGATTAATTAGTTCTAAGTTCTAGGCGACTGATGACCTCTTAAGTTAAGTCGCATAGTGCTCAGAGCCATTTGAACCATTTTTCATAGGTGCTGCATATTTGTTATAGAAACTTTGCATTTGGTAACTGGACTCTTTATCTTTGAAGAAGACATGAAGAGGCAATTTTGCTTCTTTGCAACAAGTCTCACAGTCCAGATGCACTCATTTTTTGATATCTATGACAGCCAGCACTAGTTTTGGATTTTATATGGAACATTATCATGTTACTAAGTCCATTGTGGTAAAGTTTTGCTATGATAGCGTTGGAAAACTGCTTAATAACAAGCCAGTACTTTTGGAAGTGCTTCAAAAAGTGCTGAATTTGCCGTACTATTTATTTTCCTCTTTTCTTAGGCTAAAGCACAATTTTTCTTCATGGTAACACTTTGATCTGTTTATGTGACACATTTATTGCATATACTCCCACAACATTACAAACCAAGTAGAAATGGAAAAAAACGATCACTGGTTAAATCTAGTAGAAAGTCAAATGTATTCCAAGTATTGAAAATATATATGACATATTGCACTCTACGCTTGCTCCCTGCCACCACCCCACTTCCCTCCAGCACACTGAAGATTGCATGAACGTACAATACAGTTTCCTCCATAACATTCATTTAAGCTCCTCAGTCCCATCTGTCGAGGTGTAGAAGATATAACAGCATGAAAGAAGTGGACAATGACACACATGTAGGAGTCTGATGCTATCTTTGGCACTAATATTTTATGTCTGTTAATCGGATGGTAAAGACTGTAATTTGAATGTATTTCCAAAAAGGCAGCTGAATTTTAGTTTGATTACAGTATATGCGTGTGTCTGATTTCTGTTCCCCATTATTGTGGTTCACATTCAGTATGTTGATTTCTTATTGACTTACTTGTAAAACAGAATATAGAACCATCAACCAAGATGTGAAGATGCCATTGTGGTGATAAAAATAACTAATGCATACTGTACCAGACCTGCACAGAAAATATATTTAAGATAAATGCTGAAATTTCACTCATTACTGTGCGTCATATTTCCCAGCTTTCACATATTTCATAGATTCTCATTTCACATTTAACCTTTTGTTTACTCTTTCAAGTCTCTTTCTCTCTCTCTCTCTGTCTCTCTCTCTCTCTCTCTCTCTCTCTCACACACACACACACACACACACACACACACACACACATATATATATATATATATAGTATTGAAAATATATATGACATATTGCACTCTACGCTTGCTCCCTGCCGCCACCCCACTCCCCTCCAGCACACTGAAGATTGCATGAACGTACAATACAGTTTCCTCCATAACATTCATTTAAGCTCCTCAGTCCCATCTGTCGAGGTGTAGAAGATATAACAGCATGAAAGAAGTGGACAATGACACACATGTAGGAGTCTGATGCTATCTTTGGCACTAATATTTTATGTCTGTTAATCGGATGGTAAAGACTGTAATTTGAATGTATTTCCAAAAAGGCAGCTATATATATATATATATATATATATATATATAGAGTGGTCCATTGATAGTGACTGGGCCAAATATCTCACCAAATAAGCATCAAACGATAAAACTATACAGAACAAAACTCGTCTAGCTTGAGGGGGGATACCAGATGGCGCTATGGTTGACCCACTGGATGGCGCTACCATAAGTCAAACGGATATCAACCGCGTGTTTTTAAATAGGAAACCCCATTTTTATTACATATTCGTGTAGTACATAAAGAAATATGAATGTTTTAGTTGGACCACTTTTTTCGCTTTGTGATAGATAGCGCTGTTATAGTCACAAACGTATAAGTATGTGGTATCACGTAACAGTCCGCCAATGCTGACGGTATTTGCTTCTTGATACATTACTCGTGTTAAAATGGACCGTTTACCAATTGCGGAAAAGGTTGATATCATGTTGATGTATGGCTATTGTGATCAAAATGCCCAACGAGCGCGTGCTATGTATGCTGCTCGGTATCCTGGACGACATCATCCAAGTGTCCGGACCATCGCCGGATAGTTACGTTATTTAAGGAAACAGGAAGTGTTTAGCCACATGTGAAACGTCTACCACGACCTGCAACAAATGATGGCGCCCAAGTAGGTGTTTTAGCTGGTGTCGCGGCTAATCCGCACATCAGTAGCAGACAAACTGCGCGAGAATCGGGAATCTCAAAACCGTCGGTATTGAGAATGCTACATCAACATCGATTGCACCCGTACCATATTTCTATGCACCAGGAATTGCATGACGACGACTTTGAACGTCGTGTACAGTTCTGCCACTGGGCACAAGAGAAATTACGGGATGATAATAGATGTTTTGCACGCGTTCTATTTAGCGACGAAGCTTCACCAACAGTGAATAATATGCACTATTGGGCAACGGAAAATCCGCGATGGCTGCGACAAGTGGAACTTCAGCGACCTTGGCGGGTTAATGTATGGTGCGGCATTATAGGCAGAAGGATTATTGGCCCCCATTTTATCGATGGCAATCTAAATGGTGCAATGTATGCTGATATCCTACATAATGTTCTACCGATGTTACTACAAGATGTTTGACTGCATGATAGAATGGCGATGTACTTCCAACATGATGGATGTCCGGCACATAGCTTGCGTACAGTTGAAGCGGTATTGAATAGCATATTTCATGACAGGTGGATTGGTTGTCGAAGCACCATACCATGGCCCACACGCCGCCGGATCTGACGTCCCCGGATTTCCTTCTGTGGGGAAAGTTGAAGGATATTTGCCACTGTGATCCACCGACAACGCCTGACAACATGCGACAGCGCATTGTCAATGCATGTGCGAACATTATGGAAGGCGAACTACTCGCTGTTGAGAGGAATGTCGTTACACATATTGCCAAATGCATTGAGGTTGACAGACATCATTTTGAGCATTTATTGCATTAATGTGGTATTTACAGATAACCACGCTGTAATAGCATGCGTTCTCAGAAATGAGAAGTTCACAAAGGTACATGTATCACATTGGAACAACCGAAACAAAATGTTCAAACATACTTACGTTCTGTATTTTAATATAAAAAAACCTACCTGTTACCAACTGTTCGTCTAAAATTGTCAGCCATATGTTTGTGACTATTACAGTGTGATCTATCACAAAGCGAAAAAAGTCGTTCAGCTAAAACATTCATATTTCTTTATGTACTACACGAATATGTAATAAAAAAATTGGGGTTCCTATTTTAAAAAAACGCAGCTGATATCCGTTTGACGTGTAGCAGCGCCAGCTAGCGGGCCAACCATAGCGCCCTTCAAGCTAGACAGGTTTCGTTCTTTGTAGTTTTTTCGTTTGACGCTTATTTCGTGAGATATTTGTCCCAGTCACGATCAATGGACCACCCCACAGACAAACTTTCCCTAAATTATGCAGTTATGAGCTATCAAAAATGCATGAAAAGGCAAAAAGCCTAGCATTTAAGAGTCCTTTTTTGAAATTCACCACTGTCAAAAGAAAAGGCCATTTTTTGAGTTGGTGGTGTAAGAATACCAAGAAATGACTTCTGCAGATGACCAAAAACTTCGCTCAGTAATCCTACACATTTTGCAAACATAACAATAGAGTTCAAACATTTATTCAAAATGCAACCAAAACATCACAGCGCGGTATCAGTTCATCAAAGTATTCATATAACACCAACTCTTTCTCGTTTCATGAATTACTCTCTGTACCTGTAGCATGTGCAGTAATTCTCCATTGCTGTTATGAATAAACAGATGGTAAAAACGCAGCAAATACGCGTAATATTAGGTGTTTCGAACGCAGACGCAAGTACAAATAGCGTCGTCCCGAGATCACGTGACACTCTCCATTTGATGTTGACAACATGTCCAGAGATACTTCAACTCTATGCTTAGGTCACTTACAGAAATGAGAAAATGAATAGTGGCTATGACGATACCTTGTGATATCACTTCCTATGATGTTGCTCCTTGAACTGAAACAGTCTGCCATCTGCTTTCTAAAAAGCACTGAAAGGTAACTGTAACAGCGCCTTCCACACCATAGTATTTTAATTTTTTGAGTAAGGTCGTATGGGGTATGCCGTGAATGCTCTCTCTTTTCAGTGCTACCTTTATATTTTTTAGTAAGTCCAGTGCAGCAGTAGTTGTGAATTCTCGCTTTCAAAAACTAATTTGCGCACTATGGAAGAGATTGCTTCCCTCGAACCCATGCAAAAGCCGATTTTTCACAATATATTTCATCGCTTTAGGTAAGACTGATATGACTGAGTGAGGGCTGCGAAAATAGGCTAACTTCCGATGCTAACAGACAACGACACAGTTTTGCCCATCAACGTCAAAACTTTCTTTCCGAGAAACCTTGACGGTGACGTCCCGCTCCGATCCCTCGCTTTCCGCGCCGTCAACGGATTGTGTGGCTGCCGCCATTCCGTCAAGTGTGAATCGGCTTTCACATCGACAAACTGAAAATATCGATAGCTACTTCGATTACGCTGAATCATACGATAGTTTAGGCGAGTTCTTAGATCGATTTTCAAGTGTTGGACTTGTTTAATGCTTTTTTCGCGGAGAAACCCGTGTGTGGGTATGTGGAGGGGCAGGGATTGCAGACGTAAAGGAAGCTGAGGGGAATCTGTCAGTGTACATCATTCCGTCAGTAGTGAGTAAGGCACGTTATGTGGTGGTATTCCGATTTTAGGTGAAAGAACCCAAACAAATATGGATAAATTAAGGTAAATATGATTCAGAAAGTTCGGTTAGCAAGCCTTATTGCTTTTAAGTGCGAATGATCTCCAAACAGTACTTTATTATGCACAATAATAATTCACATCGAATACAAAAAAAAAAACAATAAAGTAATCATAGATTGGTTGTCATTTTTTGCCTTGTCAAATGAAAATCACTGGACGTAAGTTCGACTGTTGCTTCGTTTGTTTATCTGGAGTGGTCACATCAAGTTTGAACACATATAACGCATGTGTGTAAGACAGATACGGACCAATTGGAGCCCAATCCAACAAGCAACATCATGTCAAATTGTATTTTTACGTTGCTTAAGTCCTATTGCCGTTCGTAACATGAAAAACTATCTAAATGCGAACCCTTCCTTTCGGCTGCTAAGCTGGCTTTATTGTTGGGTAAAAGTTAATTATTGGCGAAATACATCACAAGTTTTATTTTAATGTGTTCATATATCCCATGCTGTTCTGCTCCGGATTTGAATTTTGGGATGATGGTTAATGAGCATTTTCTCCTGATGTTTTTACTCCTGTCATGTGTTTCAGGTTATACATGGTAACATGGAATGTGGCCACCCGACAACCAGAAGAAGATGTGGAAGAGATGTTGGGAATCGATAAAATGACTGATGACTTGTTGCCAGATTTGTATGCTATAGGGTATGTTGCCTTCAGTTTTCCCATAATTCATTACTTTTGCGTATAATATCCAAATAAACAGTTGTTTTTCTTGTCTTGTCAGTATGCAACCTAGGTTTGTAAAGAGCCTAGCATTTGTGTGTTTATCTGTTCTAAGAACAATAATTTGTTGTTGACTCAAGACTATTTGGACTGTCAGTTATTCAGAAAATTTTGCAGAGACATGATGTATTGACACTTTCCTTGCTTTCAGCTATCATTATTATTATTATTCTCTAAAAATGATTAGGCCTATCAAGTTTTGTAGTGACCATACACGCCAATGAATCTGTTGTCAGCCCATGAATATGGGTCTATATAAGTAAAAGGACAATGTGGAAACATTATAGAAGTTTTTCTGCCATAGAATTGAGAGTATTTGAGCTGGGATTGCAGGTGACCAAATTTTGGTCATCAGTCTCTTCCTCAATAATTATCTGTCACATCGTATGCCTGTTGTTCCAGACCACATAAATCAGGAAATTCTGGGTCCAGATTGTTTGCTGTGAATTTTCAAGATAAAATAATAATAATGTGTAGTAGTATCCATGTGTGAATTCTGTCATTGATTTCAGTGAACATTGTTGAACCTATTCATGTGTAAGTGATTTCATTTTAGACTGCATGAAATATTGATGCATTTGCTTCCTGTGTGTCAGTTTCAGCTTTATTAATACTTGCACAAAGTAAAGTGTAACTCCCAATTACCGCTACTTGTGTTGTAGCTGTCATTTTTAATGACTTGTGTATGCTGTTTTCCTTCATTCTGATGCAGACTAAATGTACATTATGTTTTTTGGAATTTTACTTTCTTTCTTTTTCTCATGGTGTTGAACTGGCTATTCCCTAGGTTCTGCTTTCTTTTCTTGGAGTATTCATTCATCACCTTCCGGCTGACGTAATCTTTGGTCCACTTCTTGGTTTCATGTTCATTTTCCAAATTTTTTTCTGCCCTTGCAGGTGACTGTGGAAGGACACCTTAAAAAGCACCTATTGCATGCAGTTTTAAAGTTCATCTGCACACAGTACCTGCATAGAATATTATACGCACTTCAAGCCAATGCAGTAGCCAATCTGATGTGATGTGATCGTTAGCTGCTATTTTGGTTGAGCTCCCAGACAACACTGTTGATGCCTGAGCTGCTGTCAACCCATGTGTACCAAGGAGCCTGTCTTCTGGAGCACCAGGAATCCTGGCAACAGTTGTAATGTCAAATGGACTTTACTGTGGCCAGATTGTGCCTTTGTGGAGAGCCCTTGATTGGAATATGTGGTGCCACGACAGATATGTCGCACATAAATCATTAAATTACAGCAAACTAGTGGCCGTTTTATTACCTTTATCTGATCAGACAGGTATAGAAATTTCATTGTGGACAGTTATAACCCCACTTCTTTCCTTACCCTGGATTTCCATAGGAAGAGGCACAAGCCAGATGTCTGGGAATGCAACAATTTCTCCATTACTAAGTATGACCAAACTGTTGGGGCCACTTGTATTGTGATGTAGCCATTATTTCTTGTAAAACACTTAGACGTTGGAAAAAGTGTAATAGATAGCCATTACTTAAAGCCTCATCTGATACAGTCTACAACTCTTCAGCCCTGTGAATGTCTGGGCAACATATCAGTGACTAGTGTCACACACAAAAATGTGTAGCAAAGGAATCATCAGCTACAGAGATCTTATGCTCAGACGAGGCGTTATGACTAATCTCAAACAACGAGGCGTGCATTTTATCTGCCATGTCGAAAAGGGTCCCAAGGATGATACAACAGGTATAGGTGCCTTTAAAGGGAATGCCCTCCCAGAAAAAGTTAGTCATGATGTACAGGTGTACATCCCACCATCCATCATCCAAGAGGCACGTCCGATGCTTACGCTTCAGGCATATGTCATCTCACTACATGGCAGACCCAAAATTTGGGAGCTGCAGACAATCACTCCACAAAGATAGTTGTTGTTAACAATCACGTTTGAGTGTCAATTGCATGGAACAGTATCCTTCGCAGTCACCAGTTTGCCTGATCTACAAGAGAGAAAAGAAAATACAGGAATATAAATATATTAACTGCTGTCATGTAATGAGATATGAAAGATATATGAACACCTACAGGTGGTCAGTTATGTGAGTCACATCCATCACTCCCACTACCTCAGTTTCTTTCAAATCAGTCTTTCACTGCTCTCCTCTCTTGTGGTTCCCTGTGCCATCATCTTCGGGAACCATGTCCCGCACCCATTTGGAGGAGCAGCTTCCTCCTCCGGCATCTACTGTTGACAGAGGTCTCTGTAGCTCTGGAAACCCATGGACCATAGACCTGATATGAGCCAGTGACTGAAGGAACAATTGCTCGACAGTCCCCGAGGTATTCACTCCCCGTCCATCCCCACTCTCATCACAGATAGGCCCTCGCAAGGATCTCAACCACCAAAGCCTGTGAAGGAGAACAAGAAGAATCGGGACAAGGCTAATCTGATGATCCTGAAGGTGCCAGATCCTCACATGCTGTTGGATTCTGAATTAATGCTCATTGATGTGGTTTCATCCGTGTCAGGGACAGGTTGTGATCCTGGGATGTGACTGCTCCTCCTGGCCCTTCACAAGTGCTGGACACCTGTAATGTGATAATTCAGTGGAACTGTAATTGGTGTTACTGGCACCTGCTGGAAGTACTCCACCTGACTTCCTTCTCTTCTGCAATTTGCTTTGCTCTATAAGAAACACACTTCACTGATGACTATTCCTCTATGCTCCAGGTGCAGTGTAGTGCATTGTCAGAACTGTACTGGCACTGAGAGGGCATCTGGAGGGGTCTGTACATTGCTTTGCACAGATGTCATTTAAATGTGCCTTCCTCTCAATACCATATTGGAAGCAACAGCAGTGCAAGTGCAAACAACCTCAACAATAACCATTTGCAATCTTTATTTACCTCCAGGCAGGCCACTTATTTGCACTGAGTTGAACGCTAATCCAACTACTCGCCCACTCCCCTTTTCTAGGAAATCAGTATGCACCATCCCCTTTGGGGGAGTACCACTTAGTCTGTTACAGGCCTTATAGTTGAGCAGCTTCTTACCGCCTATGACCTGTATCCTCAGTGATGGTTCTCCTACCCATTTTATTGTCGCCATGCTCCTTTTTCAGTCATTGACCCGACGTCCATCTCTTTCCCAAAACTCATGGCTTCAATAGATAGGTCACTATGTGACAGTATTTGTGATAGTGGCCACTTTCCAGTGATCCTGTTGCTTCCTTGGCACTGCAAGGTGGACTGACCATCATGTTAGGTGCTTTGAAGAGCAAACTGTCAGTTGTACGCCTCTTGGTGTTGCCTTCACCTCATCTGTTATGTTGCATCAATGAAGTTCTGCAAGACGTCTCATACACGATGCTATGCTGCTGTAACTACTATTCCCCTTTCTACTTGTCCTCTCTTTTGCCGGATGGTGCCATGGTGGACCAAAGACATTGCAGTAACTGTTCATGATCACTGAAGAGCACTGCATTGTTTCAAATAATCTTCAGAAATCAGCCTTACCACATTTAAGTGACCTCATACTATGGCTCGCTACCTTAGTAAATGCAGCACGAAGGAACTCGGGGAGTGCGACATCATCACTGGGAACATGTATCGTGTCTTCTCTACATATTTCTGTGTGGTGAAACTTCTTGGTGTTTATCTGCATAAATATACATAAAGTGCTTCATACAGTCTTAGTTGCTGCATGATCACAAGCAGTCAGCACGAGAACATAATGATGTGGATTTTTCAATGGCACCATCACCCCAAGGAAATTTCGTCATTTGGGAAAACAAAAAGTAGCTAATGTAAAATTTATTTTAACATGAACTAACCATCTGAAGATGAACCTGCAACGGCACTATTTAAATAAATAAATAGCACTGTAAAAAGTGACTGGATGTTGTCGTCTTCTGTGTAAAAGTCAATCTATATTTTGTATACAGCGATGGCCACAGAATATCAGCTTTCAACAAAAATAGCATAAAGCATAAATAGGTCTGTTTACAACTCACAAAACTGAAGAACTGTTGAGTGTCATAGACACGCACACAAACAAGACTGCAAACTTCACTAGCTTTATAGACAAATCCTTACACACACACACACACACACACACACAAACAAAAACTGTATTGCTATGAGAACACAGAGCCATGACTGCAGTTCATAAGGCAGGCTGAAATGAGAGGTTCTGGTGGGTGGAGTGAGCACGGGAAGAAGAGGCAGGAGAGAGGGTTGGGGAATGGTGATTCACACCTTAGGAGTAGTATGATGAGGGGGAAAGGCTCAGATGTAGATGAAAGCTGACTGACTTTATTTACAGATATATGCAACCATACCAGGGTCGACAGAAGCGTCCGATTCAACGCGTCGGCTTTGACCCGTGACATAAGGGTGTTGTCGTGTGTGACCTCATGACGGCGCGGAGTTTGGTTTGAGTGTGGCTGTCTCCAGTTCTGTTTTATCTTATTTTATTTATCTTTCTGATCTGTTCGTTCTATCCCGTGAGATTTTTTTTTTTTAAAAGACAAAAAACACTAATCAGCTACTGAAGCATCTTTATCTTCTATGGGTTGCAGGTGTTACGACCCCTGGGGAGGTGGGTGGGTATTCATGCATGGCTGTCTTCACTTACACGTTGTAGCTACGCAAGGCGTCTAAATTTGTTTACATTTAGTTTGCCCCCCCCCCCCCCCCACCCAAAACACCACATTTCCCGCGCTTGTCTTGTTAGTGTCATTAGGCTTCTTGTGGAAAGTGTGTGTGTTTGTTTTTGTTTCCGCCATATTTGTGACGTCATGGGTCAAAGCAGACGGGTGGGATCGGACGCTTCCTTATTTCCCCATACCATACCAAAGTTCAGTATTTTATCTCTATTTTCAGATAGCATTGCAAAATTTGTAAGTGTTGACCTTTTTAACACTATGATGGTGCAAGAGACATTTGCTAACAGTTTGAAGATAAATTATTTTTTTAAAAAATTGTCATCCAGTTAGTATACATTTGGTGGTTGTACATTGTAAAGTATAAAGATTGTAAACAACATTATTTAACATCTTTAAGTAAACTCGCCAAGGTAGCAAAGAAATGTACTGTGGAAGTCTACGCAATTATATGAAGTAGTGTCAGTTTCAAATAGCATCAATTCACATGAAAACCTAACATCTACTTATTATTCACCATGAAGAATGAAGAAAAAAAAAATTGCTGCACTGTATCATAACTTAGTGATAATTTGACTCTGTAAAACTATAAAAAGTAGTCTTTATTTAGTATTATCTCCAGAATGGAGAGGTAATGAGAATCTATATAGTGTAAATTTCTATTAAAAATCATTTTGATTATGTGTGATAAGTTTCCTTCCGGCACAGTCCACATCTGAAAGTATTTGTTCTGTGTCCACTGGCCTCATTACTGTTCACATTTGGTAATGTTATTTTTGATTCTCTTAAATTTCAGTTTTGAACATATAATTCCTAAATTTATTGTGTTGCAGTCTTCAAGAAGTTAAGTCGCAGCCTCAGAACATTCTGATGGATGCCATATTTGATGATCCCTGGACCAATGTTTTCAAGTAAGTCAGCTTTGCTTGTGTAGACTTGACAGTCTTTCTCAAAATTTTTTGTTCCCTGTTTCACCACCAGAGAGTAAATTTCCAAAGACAATGAAACACTTGCTCTTTTTTATTTCTGACTAAGAAGCCAAATACAAATTTTTATAGATTTATCTTTGAAAATGCTTTCAGAATGAACTAATTTCATGAAAGTGGTAATTTCCAATTCTGGTTCCTTAGGGAGTTGAATTTCCAAAAACACTAAAAGCTGAGAAGTCAGATTCAGATTTTTATAGATGTAGCTTCAAGAATACTTTAGTAATTCTGTGATGATGATTTACTTTCAGAAAATCTTTCACACACTACTTTTCTCTATAAGCAGTTGAATTTTCAAAAATACTGAAACAGTTTGTTGTTGTTGTTGGTTTTTTTTTTTTTTTTTTTTTTTTTTTTTTTTTTTTTTTTTTTTTTTTTTTTTTTTTTTTTGGTGTGTGACTGAGAAACCAAATACCAATGTTTGTAGTTCTAGCATCAAGATTACTTCAATAATTATATATTTTCAGAAAACTTTTCATCCCCTAAGGAGTCAAACTTCGACTGATCTATTCTTAAACAATGTTTAAAATGTAGGATCCACACCCTCACCAAATTTCATGATTCTACACTTAGCGATTTTGGGTGGGTGGTAGTGGGTCAGTCAGTCAGTCAGTGAGGACATTGCCTTTTATTTAGACAATTAAAAACACACTATATGCTGGTATTTTTTAAAAATGGAGGCACATTGTGCATTAAACATGTAGCAGCAATCAAACATCAATCAGCATTTTTCTGTCTGCCCAATAATACCTTGCTGCTTTTATTCACAGTGTAACATGTGTGCACCTATGTCTCACCTGAATAACTTGCTTGGTATTTAATTCCAGTGCTTCAGTTTTTCATAAACATTGAATGTAATATACTCTCTTCACAACTAAGTTTTGTCCATTGTGCAACATCATTTACTTATTGTCATCTTTTAAAGCCAAGTTACATGGGGAAATAAATTTTTTGGAGAACTATTTTGCTAATGTTGAAGTTCACTTTGTGCCACAAAATTAGTCCAGTTTTACTGTTCATAAAAAATAATAAACAGGACTGTGATTAAAGTTATCAGGGGAATGCTTATTGTGGACATTTGGTGACTTGATCTTCAAGATAACAACTTTAACCGTCATGTCCCTCCCGTCATAATTTGCAGACCATTGAGTTGACTTAAATTCCCTGGAAGTCTGATTTGTTGCCTTCTTTGTTACTGTTGCTCCTTGCCACCAATAATTTTAATGAGAATAGAAAGCCAGTGTGCTTGTATGCCATGATCATTTCCACATTTGTCATTCCATACATATGAGGTAATTACCATCGCTGGTACATGGTTGTATCCTGTCATGGGACCAAGTTGCTGGCACTACTTGATATACTTGCACAGACTCCAGGAAGCTCATAGATAAATTTTTGAACAACTATCATAGATAGTATTAAGGCCTAACTATCAATGAAACAAGCTGTTCATTTAGTACTGGCAGTAGCAGAACAACTGTTTAGCTGAATGTTTTCCTTGTTGTCAAATCAGCTAGATCTTCGAGGAGCTGTTAGCTTTATCTATCCAAGTAAAGGATTACGGGAGAAAAAAGACAAGCCTTGGTACTCCTGTTTATGTATTTTTCCATCACATTTGTCAGCAGCAGAATCCAGCCTGAGATAAAATAATGATAAATGTCATGTTAAAGTAGGAGAAAATTGTCGCAGTGATGAGCAAATTCAAATGAATGTGTGGATTTTTATTTCTGCATGTCTCTGGAAGACTACTTACTATTAGAACAAAAGTGCTATAAGGATAAGATTGTCCTGGAGCGCTTCTTTGGGGGGAGGGGAGCAGTAGGAAAGGGCTTACATCTATAAAAAATGACAGATATTAAGAGCAAATCCATAATTTGTGAAAAACATGAAGATGAATATTGGAATAGAGGCTTTTGAGGGAAGAAGAATCAAACAGAGCTATGGGTGAAACAAGGAAGGTGAAAAAGCAACAGGGGACAGGATAAAAGAAGAGACAACAGAAGAGTTTGTGGAACTGAGAAAAGAACAATAAATTTGTAAATTTATTTATATACTGTATTTATAATGATCACTATTGCTTCTCATACTTTTGTCAGCAAATTTCACTCTTAACCAATGTTTTGTTAGTATTTTATTCTTCTATCTGATATTACTGCTGACCTTCTAAGAATTCGATGCTTGAGTGATACTCTGTCTTATTCTTTCTTTCCTGTTTTAATTTATCCCATATGTTGTGTTTTTCAGCTATAGCTGCACCATAGAGGAATGCATTAGTCAGTAATTAAAACACTGTGTCATGTGACTGTGAAATTGATATTGAGAAGTGTACAAAATATATCTCGCCCCCCTGTCCCTTCCCCCCCTTCCCCTCCCTCGCCTCCCCTCCCCTCCATCCTCTCCGACCCTTCTTGTGTGTGTGTGTGTGTGTGTGTGTGTGTGTGTCTGTCTGTTTCGCTATTAATATTTCATTCGTGACACTGATAACTGATATTCACCAGTTATCATAAGTAAGTCCTCAGCCAGTTGTTACTATTTTCATTACCCCATTCTTTATTCTTTTATAAAACTATGAAATAAATCAAATATAAAAATAATGCTGAATTTTGTGACTTACAGTTCATTTCTGCAATGTATGCACAGTTATTTACTAATTACTTATACTTCAAACAATTTGAAAAACTGTGCCTGTTGGAGTAACTATTAAAGAGTAATGTTAAGTATCATTAATGCTGTTATTGTATTGTTTTTTTTATTTTTAGAGATGTATTAACAAAACGTGACTACATAAAGGTGAAGACCATAAGACTCCAAGGAATTCTTCTAAGTTTGTTTTGCCTCAGAAAACATTTGCTGCATGTGAGAGATATGGAGACACAATACACAAAAACTGGTTTAGGAGGTATCTGGGTAAGATCCATTTTCTTTTCTTTCATTTGTTGAGGCATATTTAAAATGGGAGAATTGGGTTGTCAGTGATTCTATTACTAAAATATTTGACATTATTCACGACTTCATTTGGTGCACCTTTGTCTTTTAATTTAGTAAACTATAATTTTATTGTTAACTTATTCTTGTACATACCTGTTAATTTCTGAAATAAGAACTTTGATCATCCTTTAGTATATAAGTTTTGCAGAAATAGTGTCCACACCTGAAAGATGAAACATTAATGTCCCATCATATGCATACTGGGCTTGCTACTTATTGATTTCCTGAGATTAGACTACTTTGGATAACTAGGTTAGTTTTGTCTGCAGTTACCAGCCTGTGGCCAAACGGCACTTCTGTGCAGTATTAGCAGTAGTTGCATTACTGTTTGTAATGTATTTTTGTATCATAATGCAACAGCTGGTGGGTTATAGATAACGGAAGGAGTAAAGTTAACAACTCACCAGATAGTTGAAGTACAGAGCCATCAGTAGGCACATAAGCAAGACAGAACATTGCTACGTTTGCGACAACTCTTTCTTCATGTGTAGGATACTTCTGTGCTGTGGCCGAGGGAGCCACGCCAAATAATGTGCCCCAGGCAGAAACAGCTATGAACTTTATTTACACTCAAATGGAATACAACAAAACAAGTCATTCAGACTTGAATACACAGTACTTGGTTCCAGTCCACTGGTAGGCACTGATGTTGTGCTAGGAAACTACTTACGAGGATGGCAAAGGTGCAGCTTTATCAGTGATGAGCAGTAGGGTTTGAGGATGATCCAGGAGAGATGTACCAGCGAGGTGAAGGCTCATAGCCAGCCAAATGTGGATGTGGCTGTTGTGGAGAAACAGCTCCCTCAGATGTACTGATGAGGTGGCTGGCAGAGGAGGGTGCAAGGTTAGTTGCACACAGACAGGCCACAGGTGTGACTGATGTTAAGCCCAGCATGGAGAACTTCGACTAGATGTAGAGGGATGGCTCGAAGTGAGGGTGTCAGCAGCCGGTATGAAGAAATTGAATGAGGATTGGATTGAAGACTCAGACATGACTCCAAGTAGGCAACAGTGCTGATCTACAGAAGATCAGATTGAGGGACCAGTTTTTGTAGTTGGCATGATGCCCTAGAGTGACTCCTGGCAAGGACTGGCTCTGATGGGCTGGGTGGTGTCCTTTATAGCTGCTCAGCAGATGAATACTTCCACAGTGATCAGCTATTATGTGATTGCAGTGCAAATTGCAGCACCTCTTGTGGGACAACAAACATGATGTGCTTGTATTTGTGGTCAAATTGTTTATCGTGCATGTCTGTGGTGGTGTTGGCAGCAGCCCACAATAAATTCCTGTATTGCATACCAGTGGAACCCAGGGAGGGTACTATAGGTACACATGGAAACTGCATCGTTACATTTTTCTGGCTTATTACACTGTGCCAACACTGCAGCTCTACAAGGAATTGGGGGTTGTGTTGGGTGGTATGATTGAGATGAAAAAGGTGACATACTGAAACATCACATTTGTTTTATGCATGTTTTTAAAATGTTGGGATTTTATCAGAAGTTTGATCCTGTGTAGTGCTATCACAGTTCATCACAAGATGATTGATGCCTCTCTATTAAAGCACATAGTTTTTCTGCTTACAGCCAGACTGATTGAGGAACAATAATTAGATTGTGCAGATACAGCTGTCCAAGTGCTTGACAGGTCTTCATGCATTACATGAAACCTTATAAGTTTCTTCATATGTATTCCTTGTACATGCGCACTAAATAAATGAGAAAGTTACAGTGTAACAGAAATTGCTGTAAAATCACGAAGGATAGTGATACAAAAGTGTCTTGAATTAAATGGCCACACTTCACCTAACGAAAATTACTGCATGTGGTGTTCTTAAAGGTTCCCTGTTAAGTTCTGTATGAATATCAACAATCTTCCATCAGATACTGCAAAAGGTCAAGTTTGTTTCATGTGCTGCAAGTATTGTGATACATGGCAAAGGAAATATCATTTTTGAATGAGCTGCTAACGAAATTTTCATTGAATAGCTGATATACTGTCATTCAACTAAGGAAAGTTTATCACGTACACTTCATACTTATTGCCCAAGTCTAAAAGGAAACACCTTATTATTAATAAATTATTAGAAAAAAAATTAGATGGACTGGAAAGACTTAAGGCTCCGGAACGCCCTATACTTGCAATGTTAAAATAACGCTTATAAATTACATCTTTCCTCACAAAGTATTTGAGGTAGGAAGTTGAACTTTTTACAGATTATTTATTGGAATATGGGCTACAACTTAACACAGGGATTTTAAAAAATTTTAGTTCAGTTATTAAAGATGATTTTTTTTCATTGTAATGAAAATTCACAACATTTTTTTGCAATTTTTTATTTATATATTCAAAAATAGACAGTTTTTTGGAAAAAGGCTGTGTTAAATTATGCAGAAGGTACTGTGTAACATTTACTGAAAGTTTGAAACAAATATGTTTGGAAGATCCTTAGAAAACATGTAATTAGTATGAGAAAATAAAAGTTTTGGGAATCGAGCGACAAAGATTGGATTAACTTTTTAGTGCATTCCAAGTCCATAGGATGGATTATCTCCATCCTCTGCAAACTCCTCCTCCAGCTTCCTCTTGTTCCTCCTCCTATTTACTCTTGCTTGTATTTCTAGACTCTTTACAGCCCTGTCTGCAGCCCGAAGGCGTTCCTTGTCTAAAGCAAGCATCGCTCGTTGTTGTGTTCGTAGATTTTGCTACCATTTTCTTCAGTTGCAGTTACTGCAACACTGTTCCAAAATGTGGTCATGTATGAACACTTATCACATTTCAATTGTATTTCACTAGCAAGTCGTACGCGCTTTATTATGGAGAGTTCCAGACCAACTTCACTACAATGAATACATCTTACACAGTTTGAAAAAATTCCTTTGAGAACCGACATATCAAATATTTCATTCACATCCGATTCGCCCATAAAACATTCATAGTTTTCACTCATTGAACCAAGCTTCTTCTGTGAAGTATTTTCTTTCCCACTTTGACTGCTATGGGCAGGTGTACTTGAGAGGTTAGGTTCACTCACTTGGTTATCGTCTTTATTGTTTACAGTAATAACACATACCTTTGGCTTTCCAACATTTCTCCTTTTCTTAAAAGCCTTCAGAGGATTTCTAATAACTTTACTTTTACTCATTATTATACTTCAACAAAACAGAGACTCAAGAAACAGAATTAATTACGAATATTTTCGAGATAACGACAGAGTAAATAAACATGAAACAATCGACAATCACACCAGCGATATATATTGAACCATCACAGGTTAGCCACAACACATACTTTATCTCACATCACTAAAATGTACCTGATGAACACGGACGTTAATAATAACACCATTTGACAGCAAGTTAACAGCGCCACAGTGGGTCACGCCCATGTAGAACACATTTCAAAAAAAATTTAAAAATAGTTGTAGTCTTCGGAATTGAATAAATTATATATCTATTAAAAGGTAATAGTCTGCAGATTCAGAAAACGCAAAAAAGTAAAAATTGAACTTTTCATAATTTTGAGCCTTTCCGGAGCCCCTTAAACAGTGTGGAAACTGCCTCTTATGCAGCTATTAAGGTTAAAGCACTACTAATTATTTCAGAGAAAGTATTTAGAGCGGCTTAAAAGATATTGAGGTGCAAAATCTTCTAATTAATTTTGTGGATAAATCTTTTCATCAGCTGACTTAAAGAAATAAGGATGCACTGTTGAAAAGAGTTGAGCATTCACAGTACGCACCTGAAAAGTATTTATGGAATATCAATCCTCTTATGGATAATAATGGAGAAGAACACATTGTTAGCTATTGTTCTTTTGTGGAGCTTAATTTTTACCTGTCATCCAACTGAATATAGATTCAAGAGGTGAGAAATTCAAATAGTTGAAAGATACCCTTCATTGAAATGGGCCCTCCTCCCTTTTTGTAAGGTGAATTGAATATCATCCTGAAAAAGCTTTGTAAAATACTAAAGTGAGATTATCCTACTTGTTCTTACCCATTCTTGATGCCAGTAATTTGCTCCGTCTTATCTCTTTTCACTACCAGGCCATATTCCATGGTTAAATAAAATAACTAATTTTTCATGCTTGTTGGACTTGATTATTCATAGCCAATTGCTGATGACAATAATATCTTTAGTTCATATGCAAAAATTTTATTTAAAGAAATATTTATAATTTAATATTGAACTACGCACACATTAAAATTCAAGCCTGCTAAAATTCTTTGTTTTAAGATTTATATAGCAATTTTGAAAGCTCTCATTCTCCTCTTTCAAACAAACATTTTACTTTGTCCAAAAGCTTAATATTTCAAAAGTTATTTCTATTCAAAATTTATGTATCTAGAATTTCCAATCATAAATTTTATTCTTTCCAAAAATGTATGCTTTTACAAAAATATGATACTAGTTTATTAATTATGCCAATTAAAAAAATTCCATTTTCTAGAAAGATCTTGATGAACTTCAGGGATCCCCTTGCATATTAAAACTTCCTCATAGACACAATTTATTCTACCATTCTCTAATTATAAACACGTTTACTTCATTTCCTAATATAGGTACATATCTTTCACTTTTTCCACCTTTGTCTAAAACGTAATAATCCAAACAGTGGAATGTCCTGAATGGAATAACAAAAGTAGGGAAAGGATAGATAGCTACTCATCACACACAGGGTGGATTTGAGTCACAGACACAATGTATAAAAGACTGCTGATGTATTAAACTTTGTCCGAAGTATAAAAACACACACACACACACACACACACACACACACACACACACACACACACACACAAAACCATGTATGAGTTGGTTGTGCTTGTGTGAATGTGTGTATGTTTTGTATTTCAGAAGGATTTTGTGCCAAAGCTTAATATTTTAGCAGTATTTTTCATTATGCCTGTCTGCAACTCGGTGCCTCGTCTATGTGGTAGGATACAATCTATCCTTTCAGTAGGTTTAATAGTTCTGTGCAGGGTGTAATTAAAGTCCAGGAACACTTTCAATTATTTATTGCACAAGAACTAAACATTTTACAGATGTCATACATACTGCAGTTTGGAGAGAAACTCTGAAAGTTTTTTTTACAAACATTCGATATGCGAACCATGGTGACCCAGCAGGCGTCAGTACGGTAATCAAATTCTTGCCATACCAGTCCCAGCATGGCATCGTCGACTGTGGCAGTCACTTCCCGTATTCTGTCCCAGAGCTCTGCTGCATCATGTGGTAGAGGCAGTACATACACCAGATCTTTAATGTGTCCCCACAGAAAAGTCACATGGAGTGAGATCTGGTGGTCGGGGAAGCCATTTCATGAAACAGCTGTCTGCTTCTGTTGCATGGCGGATCCTTCGATGCGGCAGCACTGTGTGGTCAGGTACCCACTAATATCACAATGAAAATAGGGTTGACCCCATCCTGCTGAAAGATTAATGGAGAGTCCAATTGCATTTGAGGCATCAGCCATTGCTGCAACATGTCCAAATAGGAATATCCAGTAGTGACAGGGCTCTCAGCGAAGAAGAATAGCCCCTACAGTTTTCGATGTGACAAGGCACAAAAAACATTTACCTTTGGGAAATCACGCTCAAATTCAATGCATTCGTGTGTATGCTTTGTACCCCAGATTCAAGAATTATGCTGGTTCACTTTCCCATTAGTGTGAAAACTGGCTTTGGTGCTAAAAATTAAGCGATCAGCAATGCCATCCCCTTCCTCATTCAGTTGTTGCAACTGCGAACAAAACTCAAAACATTTGTCATCGTCGCCATTGAGCTTCTGCACTAGCTCCAATTTTAATGGTTTCATAGACAGCTTCTGTTGCAGGACTTCCCACACTGTCAGTGGAGCCACTTCGAGTTCATGGGATGCATGATGTACTGATTTCTTTGGACTCCTTATGAATGTCTTTCGTATGTGCTCCACATTCCCTTCACTCGCTCTGGGACGTCTGCTTCTCTTTGCCAGACACAAGCAACCTGTCGTAACAGATTTGTTGTGCCATTGGTAAATGGCCTTCCTTGTTGGTAGCTTCTTACCATAGTTCGTTCTAAACATCCATTGAACAGCTGTAGCACACTTGTTTTTGTCGAACACTGAAAGCTCACTCTGAACCTGAATTAGCCGTGTTTGTGACTAGTGCTGACTATCAGCAAATTACCAGACTGTGCTGTGGTGGTACTCATCGGAAAAAAGACTTCCAGGGTTTCTCTTCAAAATGGCATATGTATGATACCTGTACAATGTTTGGTTCTTGTGCAATAAATAATTGAATGTGTTCCCGTACTTTATGTACACCCTGTATTTTACCTTTCTGTAATACACACATCTATAAATAGGTGTCGTGCACACAGTAGCAGTCAGTCAGGGCCAAGAAGTGAACTCAGACTGCCTTGTTCAGTATTTAATCATGTAAATTTCAGTCAGTTAGTGTTTGGTGATGAACCTGTGAAGTAATATGTTGGTCACTCAACACTTGGTAGTCATAAGGAATATAACTGTAGTGAGTCTGTACAGTATTATCAATTTTGCATTTAGCAAGCATAATGTAATGTTCTAAGTCAGTGTTACCACTTCTGAAACTTCTGTTAATTGGTGTAGCTTAATGACCTGTTTTACAATATTGGTATTTAAGACATATCAAGATAATTGATCATCAGTACTGAATATAGTGTTTATAAATTTGAAGAAAATGGAAAGAAAGTCTTAGTGTCATTTACATCTATTTAACAAATGTTTATTACATCAGATAACCATAGGAGTAAGGTTAAAGAATATGTAGGAGGCTTGTGTTTGAGTCATTAGCCTTCTGAATGATTTGCTGCAACCCACCACGAATTCCTCTCCTGTGCCAGCCTCTTCATCTGAGTAGCACTTGCAACCTTTCAACTATCTGCTGGATGTATTCCAATCTCTGTGATCCTGTACAATTTTTGGCCTCTACAGCTCCCTCTAGTACCTTGGAGGAAATTCCCTGATGTCTTAGTAGATATCTTATCCTGTCCCTTCTCATTGCAAGGTTTTCCACATATTCTTTTCCTCTCCGATTCTGTGTAGAACCCACTCATTCCTTACACTAATTTTCAACATTCATCTGTAGCACATCTCAGGTGCTTCGATTCTCTTCGGTTTTGGTGTTCCCACAGCCCATGTTTCTCTACCATTCAATGCAGTGCTCCAGACATACATTCTTAGAAATGTCTTCCTCAAATTAAGGCCTATGTTTGATACTAGTAGACTTCTTTTGGCCGGGAATACCCTTTTTGCCAGTGCTAGTCTGCTTTTGATGTCCACCTTGCTCCATCCGTCACTGATTATTTTGCAGCCTAGGTAGCAGAATTCCTTAACTTCATCTAATTCGTAACCATTAGTCCCGACGTAAAGTTTCTCGCTGTTCTCATTCCTGCTACTTCTCATTACTTTTGTCTTTCTTTGATTTACTCTCAATCCATATTCTGTATTCTTCAAACCAGGGCTTCCCAATCTTTTCAGCTGGCGGACCCCTTCTACAGTCGAAAATCCTTGGCAGACCCCTTCTACAGTCGAAAATCCTTAGCGGACCCCTGGTCAATCAAGAGCACAGTAACTTTAAATTACAGAGTGAAACCCATGGGAACGGAAAGCTGATCCCAGTGGAACCCCCCCCCCCCCCCCCCCCCCGAAGTATCAATAGTCTTTGGAGCTTCTTGTGATTTTTCTTCCTTTGGTCATCCTCCTCCTCAATCATTTCAACTGGAAACTTCCCTTGTAGTGAAGGCGATGGAGAAACTGCATCCTTCTTCAATGATCTTGAATTCAGCCACGGATCCATGTTAGAAGTAATAAACTGGTCAAAAATCGACTTATGAAATAGGTAGTGCACTGACACAGCAAGTTTCACATTTAACGATGCCTGGAGCCGCATATGTGCCAGCGAGCGCTGTGATTGGTCGAAAAAGCTCACTCCGCGCATGCGTAAAAGGTTTCAGCGCATCTAGTGCCTTGATCCGGAGCACAAACGACCCCCGTACTGCTGCAAAACAGTCAATCAGGAAAGCCGTATTGTCTGGCACTAAACTGTGTATGCGTTCTCACTTAGGAACCGCAAAGGCTACTTGGGAATACGACCTGAAGTAAAAGTACACATTTTACATACGAAAAAAAAATTGTGATGAATTTGATTTTCACATTTTTATTCAATAATTTTACTCATTATTTTACACGTTTTGGTCAAAGGTGGCTGCGGACCCGCTAGAAAGAGCCGGCGGACCCCTAAGGGGTCCGCGGACCACACGTTGGGAAACCCTGCTTTAGACTGTTCATTCCATTCAGGAGATCATGTAATTCTTCTTCACTTTCACTCAGGATAGCAATGTCATCAGTCAATTGTACCATTGATATCCTTTCACCTTGAATTTTAATTCCACTCCTGAAACTTTCTTCTATTTTCATTCATTGCTTCTTCGATGTACAGATTGAACAATAGGGCCAAAAGATTAAATCCTTGTCTTACACACTTTTTAATCCAAGGACTTCAATCTTGGTCATCCACTCTTATTATTCTTTCTTGGCTCTTGTACCTTGTCATATAGTTTACCCCTATTTTTCTCATAATTTTGAACATCTTGCACCAGTTTACATTGTCGAATGCTTTTTCCAGGTCGACAAATCTATGAACGTGTCTTGATTTTTCTTTAGTCTTGCCTCCATTATCAACCGCAACATCAGAATTGCCTCTCTGGTGCCTTTACCATGCCTAAAGCCGAACTGGTCATCTAACACATCCTCAATCTTCTTTTCCATTCATCTGTATATTATTCTTATCAGCTACTTGGATGCATGAGCTGTTAAACTAATATTGCGATAATTCTTGCAGCTGTCAGCTCTTGCAGTCTTCTGAATTGTGTGTATGATATTTTTTCCAAAAGTCAGATGGTATGTCACCAGTCTCATACACCCTACACATCAACCTAAATAGTCATTTTGTTGCCACTTCCTCCAACTTTAGAAATACTGATGGAATGTTATCTATTTTTGTGCCTTATTTGTTCTTAAGTGCTCCAAAGCTCTTTTAAATTCTGATTGTAATACTGGACCCCCTATCTCCTCTAAATCGACTCTCTTCAATCACGTCAGACAGATCTTCAGTGTACTGTTTCCATATATCCACTCTCACCTCTGCATGTAACAGTGGAATTCCTGTTGCACTCTTAATGTTGCAACCCTTGCTTTTAATTTCACCATAAGTTGTTTTCACTTCCCTGTATGCTGAATCAGTACTTCTGACAATCATTTGTTTTTTGGTTCCTTCACATTTTTGATGCAGCCATTTCGTTTAAGCTTTATTTCATTCCTCAGTGACTTGTATTTCTGTATTCATGAATTTCCCTGAACATTTTTGTACTTCCTTCTTTCATCACCCAACTAAAATATTTCTTCTGTTACCCATGATATCTTCCCAGTTACCTTCTCGGTACCCATGTTTTTCTTTCCAACTTCTGTGATTGCTCTTTTTAGAGATGTCCATTCCTCGTCAACCTCCCATGGGGCCCACAGTCGTTTTGTGGGTATGTGTGTGACATGCACGGGGCCCTGAGCTATTGCAGTCTCCTTTCCTTTCCCTATCCTTACTCTTTTGTCCCTGCCCACTCTTTTCCCTCTTAGTGGACTTCTTTATGATGGCCTGGCTATCCTCCTAGCTTTGTTAGGTCTGTGCTATTGTTTAGTTTGTGTTTCCATCTCCTTTTCGGTGTTTTTGGTCCCTTTGGGGTTTGACCACCATTCCCAAAATTTTCCGTTCAGTGTGAACCATTTGGGGATGAACTCCCTACCTAGCTTCCATGGTGCAGGTTCCTCTCCACCTCTCCCCTCCTCCCCCCCCCCCTTTCCCTTTGCACCCTGGCCCCCCACCTGATAGGTCACTAGCATGGTAGCCAGTCTGTGTGGTGGGGCTGTTAAGTACCCACTTGGCTGAGCCCCCTGAAACCACAAGGATCACACTGCTAGTACCTGAGCTGTTAATGCCTCGTGTATGCCCAGGAGTCGATGCTCATCAGTTTGGGGCACCAGAACTCCCGGCAATGGCTGCAGTGCCAGATGGCCCTTGCTGTGTCTGGGTGGCACCCACGGGGCAAGCCCCTGATCGGAGTGGGTGGTACTAGGGCGGACGCCTTGCAAATGAAGTGTCAAAAGCTTCAACATCTTGGCCATTCTGTGGCTGTCTCTGAGTGGTAGCAGACGTAACACTCCTTCTTCTGATCCTTCAGCCTTCCTCTCCCTGGCCACCCCCCTGGGAGGAGGGTCAGGCTCGCCAGCTTGGGTTTAAACCTTTCCCTCGGTACCTGGTTTGTACCAGGACAGATTGCGTAAGTTTTGCCATGACCAAGCCTTTGTTTTTCGTGGAGACGATTGAAGATAAGTATGGCGAAGTGGAATAGAGGAGTAAAATGCAGTCCGGTGCTTTGCTCATAAAGACATATTCTGCTGCCCAACTGATGCCCTGCGTGCTTGTGACTGTCTCGCTGATGTCCCAGTCTCCGTCACGCCCCATCAATCTTTGAACTGGATACAGGGCATTATTTTCCACTGAGATCTTCTTCTCCAAACTGATGAGGAGCTCTGTTCTCACCTTGAGTGGCGAGGGGTTCGTTTTATCCTCCATGTGCAGCGAGGCCCTCCAAACAATCACACCACTACAGGTGCCTTTATCCTGGCCTTCGAGGGGGATGTCGTCCCAGAGAAGGTCAAGGTAATGGTGTATCGGTGTGATGTAAAACCTTATATTCCACCACTGATGAGATGCTTCAAATGCTACGGTTTGGACACACGTCTTTCCGCTGTACCACTGATCCCCTCCGCGGTGACTGTGGGTGCCTCCTCCATGAGGTGGTCCCCCACCAGTGTGTGTAAATTGTCATGGACATCATTCTCCACACTTGCCTGTATGCCCAATGTTTGTGAGGATTCAAGAGTACAAAACCTTAGATCGGCTCACCTACACTGAAGCTCGTCAAAAGTATGACCGGCTCCATTCCATGTCTATGTCTTCTACTTTTGCTTCTGTTATGTTAATTCCCCCTCCTCTTCCAGCTCCACTCCATTTACCCCATGCCTTCAGCCTCCTCCTCCCTCTCCTACTCCCCCTCCCCGTCAGTACTAATACCCACCACTTCGGGTGCTGCTGCCCCTCCCCTGCCGGGGAAGTGCTTCCCTCCTTCGGCAGCCGCCAGTACTGGAGCTCCATCCCGGGACTCCTCTTCCTGGCACCCCCATGAAAGGCGATGTACTGCTCCACATCGGCAGTGCGGTCCATGGCCAGTGGGCGCCAAGATTGCCCAGTGTAGTTCCGTGCCCGCCCTCGCTGAAGTGTGCCCTTCTCTTCCTTCCCAAGAGAAGCAGAAACGCAAGAACAAGGGCATGGCCCCTCCGGTACCCCCTGAGGTGCAGCTTTCCCCTCCTCCAGTCAATGAACCAACAGTGTCCGACCCCACCTACATGGATATTACCCCATACTTATTGGTGACAGATGGCGACTCCGGTCCCTTCTCTTCCCCTTTGGACTCTGGCTTGAGAATCCTCCATAAGAATTGTAATGGGTATTTGCATCATCTTCCAGAGTTGCAGGCCCTTCTTTCCTTCTCCTCTGCCGCTTGTATTGCTCTCCAGGAGACCCATTTTGTCAATTCTTACTCAGCTGCCATTCGTGGGTTCCGCACTTTCTGTCGGAACCGAATTGGCCCTTTGTGTGCTTCTGGCGGAGTTTGCACCAGGAAGCCACTTCTGTCAGTGTCCATCTGGCCACTCCAATGACAATCTGTAACCTCTACCTCCCACCTGACAGGCCGCCCACACCCCAATCCCTCACTGCCCTTCAACAACTCCCTTCTCCCTTCCTGCTATTAGGGGACTTTAATGCCCAAAACCCTCTTTGGGATAGTCGTACAACTACTTCCCTGGGCAGGAGAGTTGAAGCTGTTCTGGCAGGGCTTGACCTCTGTTTACTAAATACAGGTGCTCCCACACACTTAAATGTGGCGCACGGCACTTTCTCTACCATTGACCTCTCCATCTACAGTCCTGGCCTTCTTACCTCCATTCAGTGGGGAGTCCACGATGACTTATGTGACAGCCACCATTATCGGATTGTTTTGACCTTCCTTCAGTGTGTCTCACTTCGTCACCCTCCCAGGTGGGCCATATCTAAGGCTGATTGGGGTGCCTCCTCCTCTGCTCCCATCCCCCCTGTATTGCCCCATGACAGTGTTGATGAATCTACTTACACTCTGACTGCTGCCAACCTTTCAGCAACCCCTTCTTCCTCAGGTTCCCCATGCCGGAAGATGGTCCCTTGGTGGACTCTGGAAATTGCTGCAGCCATAAAAGACCGCCGCTGTGCTCTTCAAAACTTCAAGCGGCACCATTCTACTGTTCTTCTTCAGGTCTTTAAACTACTCTGCACCCGGGCCCACTACCTAATCAAATCTCAGAAACGAATTTATTGGGAACGATATGTAGCTGCCATAGGACCACATACCCCCTCTTCACAAGTTTGGGCGAAACGCAGGCAAATTTTTGGCCACTGTGCTCCCACCGGGGTTGCAGGAATTTATGTGCATGGTGTTGTCCTTACTCTAGTACCTTCCGTCGCGGAAGTCGAACACGCGGCAGAACAAATGGGCGTGGTCAGCCCATAGAGGGCTCCGCCTCCGCCGAGGCTATTCCGCGCAGCGAGGGCGCCACTGCTAAGCCACGTGCAGACAGCGGCCAATAGCTGCTCCCTCCAGTTTCGTATATAGGGACCCGCTCTGCCCTAGTCCAGCCAGTCTCGTACTCGCTCTGGATCTCACTTCTATCTCGGCGGTACTGCATTCTGGTCGTTGCTTGTTGTTGACATTTGCCTGGCTCTGGTTCCGAGTGGATTTACGTTTGGTGTTGTGGTTTCCACAAGCCTCCGTTGTTTATCTCTTCCTTGTTGTGTCGCTCATAGTCGGTCGTGGTCGGTTGTTGTCAGTTGTCGTTGGTCTGTCGTCCGACTCGTCCTGTGCTTACCCGGTGGTGCGTGCTCTACCGCCGGTGGCTTCCCCGCCTGGCGGCTCAGATCCGCAGCCCAAGGCGTTCCCGCTGTTGGTTGTGGTTACTACATTTGGCGACATGGTAAACGGAACATAGGAGTATGGAAGAGAAATTACTCACTCTCTTAGAGCAACAGCAGCAGCTCGTGCTACAGCAGCAGTTGGAGCTCTTACAAACCTCACTGCAGTTGCTCTCGGGCAGGGTCAATAAGCGGGATTCCCTCCCACCTCTTTCCCCAGGTGCCCTGCTTTCAGACACGTTCCCACGTCCGCCGTCGTTCCCACCATTCGACGAAGCAAGAGAGGACTGGGAAACGTACCTGCATCATCTGAAGCAACATTTCACAGCCTTTCAGGTGTCGGATGACTCTCTGCAGCGGTCGTTGTTCTTGTCTTGGGCCTCACTGGACACGTTTTTGTTGCTCCGCAAGTTGGCACCGTTGGCCGACCCTGTGGCTCTCTCCTTTCACGAGATCTGTGTGCTGCTAACTAACTATTATTCCCAGCAATACCACGTGGTTGCGTCTCACTTGGAATTCCATCAATACCACAAGCAGCTGGGTCAGTCCTACCCTTCCTGGGTGACGGATTTGCAAGGCCTCAGCCGCAAATGCAACTTCATGTGCATCAATCAGCAGTGCGTGGCGTCATATGCAGATTCGTTAATTCGGGATGTGGTCGTTCAACTGGCGCCCGATCCAGAGGTCCGCACTGCGGCGTTAAAGTTGGACAACCCCTCATTGGAAGACATTCTGCGTATTGCCCATTCCTTCGAAATTGCTCAAGCGGCGAACGAGCGTCTCATGGCGCGGCCCCAGGTGGCAGCGGTCGAGTCCACTTCCCACTCCACTCCTTATCGCCGTCGATGGAGCGCAGTCTCCAGAGGGCACCGCCGTTGAGATTCCTCGCTGTCTGACGTCTTTATGGCGTCCGAACCGCCGGTCACCCCTCAATGTCGGCCGCGTGGCCCTCTCCTGTCTTGCCCCCAGTGCTTCTCGGCCCACACTCGAGCTGACTGTCCCCATCGCTGGAAGACCTGTTCGCTCTGTGAGAAAGACGACCACCTTCGATCTGTCTGTCGTAGCCACTCGACCCGCCCCCGTCCCGCCCCTGCGGGCCACCAGGAGGCCGTCCATGCTTTACGCGCAGTCGCGCCTCGGACCGACACATTGGCTCAAAAGTTATTCCTCACCCTACGCATCTTTAACGAGGATGTCCGTTTCCAGGTCGATATGGGGGCCACAGTTTCTTTGGTCAATCTGACGACGTATGCACGTCTTGGGTCTCCAGAATTGTCCCCACCCTCTCGGAGGTTGGTCACCTACGGCGACGGTTCCATCGCTCTCCGTGGGCAGTTTTCTGTTATGGCCATCTATAAAAACGTTCCCCGGCCCCTTACCCTATTTGTGGTGGACCACCCGTCGGCTTCGAACATTTTTGGACTAGATGTGTTTACACGGTTTGGCTTTTCCATTCAAGACGAAGTGCAGTTCGTTTCAACTACGGTTCCATTTCAGGACCTAGACGATCTGTGCGCGTCCTTTTCCTCCCTGTTTTCGGCAAACTTGGGCTGCGCTTCCGATTTCCAGGCACACATCACTTTACTGCCGAACTCATGGCTTCGCTTTTGTCGGCCTTGGCCTATTCCGGTAGCTTTGTGTGCGGTCGTCAAGCAGGAACTCGATCGGCTCCAGGCTGCGGGGGTTCTCGAGCCAGTACAATCGGGTGCCTGGGCAACGCCATTAGTGGTCATCAAGAAGCCCAATGGATCGCTTCGTCTTTGTGAGGATTTTGGGGCTATGGTCAACGCTCAGTCTTTGGTCGAAACTTATCTCATACCTCGACAGGAAGACCTCCTCGCTAAACTGGCAGGTGGTGAGTACTTTTCTAAGATTGATCTGGCAGAAGCCTATCACCAATTGCCGCTGGATGAGGAATCGCAGGCCATCGTCGTCATCAACATGCCTTTCGGTCTCTACAAATACAAGCGTCTTCCGTTTGGCATTTCCTCTGCCCCAGCAATTTTCCAGCGGTATCTCGAGCAACTTACGCAACCAGTACCGGCTTGTGTCAATTACCTCGATGATATCTTAGTCACGGGGTGCACGCGCCAGGAACATCTGGGCAACCTCAGTACTTTATTTCAGGCCCTGCAGTCTGCGGGTTTACATTGTCGACTGGAGAAGTGCAGTTTTTTTCAACCGGAAGTGGAGTACTTAGGACATTGGCTCAGTAAAGATGGCATTCGCCCTTTGGACCGCAATGTTGCAGCCATCGATGCCCTTCCCCGTCCACAAAACTTATCCGAACTCCAGGTATTTTTGGGGAAAGTCAATTATTACTTAAAGTTCTTACCCCAAGCCGCCCACGTCGTGCATCCCCTAAATCGCCTGCGTCGCAAAGGGGTACCTTACACGTGGACTTCTGCCTGCGATCAGGCTTTCACCCGCCTGAAGACGATGCTGAAATCTGCCCCTTGCCTGACGCCTTTCTCTCCGAATCGTCCCTTGGTGGTGGTGGCCGATGCCTCAGCGTAGGGGATTGGGGCATTCATGGCACACAGGAATGAGGATGGGTTGGAACAACCTGTGGCATATGCATCCAAGACGTTAACCCCTGCGCAAAGGAATTACTCTCAGATCAAAAAGGAGGCTCTTGCCATTATTTTTGCAGTTCAGAAATTTCACATTTACCTGTTTGGGGTGCGGTTCACCCTCCTCACGGATCACAAGCCCTTAGTGTCACTTTTCGGGCCCCATTCGCACCTCCCAGAACGGATGGCTCAGAGTCTTCAGCACTGGGCGTTGTCCTTGCGTAATTACGCTTACACCATCCTCTATAAGCCCACCAGTCAACACACTACTGTAGATGCCTTGTCACATCTCCCAGCAGGACCCGATCCAGCGTTCGACCAGCAGGAAGTCCTGTGCTTCCACAGCGACTCTGCCCGCCGGGAGACTCTCGATGGATTTCCTCTGACACCCACGCAAATCGCCGCTTCCACGTGCAGGGACCCCATTCTGCGGCAAGTCATCAGCTATGTGACCCATGGTTGGCCTCCCTACCTTACCCGACATTTCAAAACTGACTTCAGCCCGTAGCATCACGTCTCACACAGACTTTCGGTGATGGAGGACGTCCTCCTGTTGTCCACGGACTCGGACGCCCATCGGGTGATCATCCCTCCGGACTTACGCCACCGCGTCCTGCACTTATTACACCGCGGACACTGGGGGATGTCTCGCATGAAGGCGTTGGCTCGACGACATGTCTATTGGCCAGGGATTGATGGAGACAAAAGTTCTCCACAATCTTTCGCGCCCTGGCCAACACCCGGCCAACCCTGGGACAGGATCCATCTCAATTTTGCAGGCCCCTTCTTAGGCTCCATGTGGCTCCTCATCATTGATTCCTATTCCAAATACCCATATGTGGATTGCATGGTGTCCACCACCACTGACGCCACCCTCACCGCCTTGGCCCAGGTGTTGGCCATTGAGGGCCTTCCTCAGATGTTGGTCACAGATAACGGGCCCCAATTCACGGCGTCCTCGTTCCAGGCCTTCTGCTCTGCTAACGGTATCAAACACATTCGCTCTCCCCCCTTCCATCCTTCGTCCAATGGCGCAGCGGAACGCCTGGTCTGCACTTTCAAACAGCAGCTGATGAAATCAGTGGAGCCGTCGGCCACCACTTCGGCCCTCACCTTGTTTCTAAGCACCTACTGCACTACACTGGTGGCTGGTCATAGTCCTGCCGAACTCCTTCACGGGCAACAACCTCGGACCCTCCTCCACCTGCTGACACCATCCCCTTCTGGGCCCCGCTCTCGCTCCTCCCGGCGCTACGCCTCGGGCATGGCCGTGTGGGCCCGCTCCTATGGCAGCACACCTGCATGGACGCCCGCTACGGTGACAGTGGCTCATGGGCGGCGAGTGACGACCGTACAGACACACAGAGGGCTCGAGCGTCGCCACCATAACCAACTCCGCCCTCGGGCCCCTGCCTTGGTTCCTCCCCCGCCGCCTTCCCTGCTTCCTGGTGCGGACACATCCCTTGAGGTGGAACCCTTCCCTTCAACGTCCATCTCCTCACCGGCTCTGCAGGCACCCCTTCTGCCTCACCGGGGTATAGAGACGCCCACTGACCCCTTGCCCTCTGGTGACACCTTGATGGATGGCGCAGACAGTCTGCCCTCCCCTCCCCCAGTGGTCCCTCCAGACGTCTCACAACCCATGCCCTCGTTCCGCCCGCCTCAGCATTGTTCGGAGCATTTCCGCCCCTATGCACCAATTTGGGGGGGGGGGGGGGAGGGATCTAGTACCTTCCGCCACGGAAGTCGAACATGCGGCAGAACAAATGGACGTGGTCAGCCCATAGAGGGCTCCGCCTCCGCCGAGGCTATTCCGCGCAGCGGCTCTCGCGCAGCGAGGGCGCCACCGCTAAGCCACGTGCAGACAGTGGCCAATAGCCACTCCCTCCGGTTTTGTATATAGGGACCGGCTCTGCCCTAGTCCAACCAGTCTCGTACTCGCTCTGGATTTCGTTTGTATCTCGGCGGTACTGCGTTCTGGTCGTTGCTCGTTGTTGACATTTGCCTGGCTCTGGTTCCGAGTGGATTTATGTTTGGTGTTTTGTGTTGTGGTTTCCACAAGCCTCAGTTGTTTATCTCTTCCTTGTTGTGTCGCTCATAGTCGGTCGTGGTCGGTTGTTGTCAGTTGTCGTTGGTCTATCGTCCGACTTGTCCCGTGTTTACCCAGTGGTGCGTGCTCAACCGCCGGCGGCTTCCCCGCCTGGCGGCTCGGATCCGCGGCCCAAGGCGTTCCCGCTGTTGGTTGTGGTTACTACACTTACCAATCTGGACTTTGCAGCAGAAAATTTCACCCAACACTTTGCTCAAGCTTCGGCATCAGCTCAGTGTCCGCCCATGTTCCTTCTCCTGAAAGAGCGCTCAGAACGACTGCCTTTGTCTTTTGTTTCTCGCTGCTCGGAGCCATATAATGCTCCATTCAGCGAGTGGGAATTTTCCTTCGACCTCGCCTTTTGTCTTGACACGGCTCCTGGACCAGATCAGATACATAATCAAATGCTCCAACACTTATCGGTGGCTGGCCACCATTGTATACTGACCCTGCTCAACTGTCTGTGGAGTGAGGGAGTCTTTCCTACCCAGTGGCAGGAAAGCATTGTTGTTCCAGTGCTGAAGCCAAGGAAGCTGCCTCTTCAAATGGATAGCTACCATCCAATTAGCCTAAAACACCCTCTACAAGCTCCTTGAACACATGGTGACTCGGCGGATGTTTTGGATCCTTGAATCCCATGACCTTTTGTCATCAACTCAAACTGGTTTTCGCTGTGGCCACTCTACTGTGGATAACTTGGTGCACCTGGAGTCTGCTATCCAGTTGGCTTTTGCCCATCGGCAACACCTCCTTGCAGTCTTCTTTGATCAGCATAAAGCCTATGACACCACCTGGCACCACCACATCATCACCACCCTTCACGAATGGGGCCTTTGTGGCACTCTGCTTATTTTTATCCATAACTTCCTTTCTTGTCGCTCTTTTCGGGTCCAAGTTGGCTGCTGCTACAGTGCTCCCCCATCGGCAAGGAAATGGGGTTCCACAGGGTTCCATGCTGAGCGTCCCTATCTTTCTCATGGGCATTAATGGTCTGGTGGCAGCTGTTGGGCTGACAGTCTCACTCTGTGTATGCTAACGATTTTTGTATCTACCTCACTTCCTCCATAATGGGCACTACAGAATGCCATCTACAGGGGGCAATCTGCCGGGCGCACTCATGGGCTCTCTCCCATGGTTTTCAGCTTTCGGCGGCCAAGACATGACATGCATTTCTGCCTTCGCCGTACAGTCCATCCCCATGCGGAACTGTTCCTCGATGGCCAGCCCTTCGAGGTAGTGGACACCCATCGCTTCTTGGGTCTGGTCTTCAATGCCCAGTTGACATTGTTCCCTCATCTTCGCCAGCTGAAGAGGACGTGCTGGTCCCATCTCAATGTTCTTAGGTGTCTGTGCAATACCGCCTGGGGTGCAGACCACTCTGTTCTCCTGTGATTGTATCAAGCATTGGTCCAGTCTCGTTTAGACTATGGAAGTCCTGTCTATGGTTCTGCGTTGCCTAGACCCCATCCACCACTGTGGGGTTGAACTTGCGACTGGTGCCGTCCGGACTAGCCCCGTACTTAGGCTTCTCGCAGAGGCAGGGATTCCACCACTGCAAGTTTTGCACCAACAACAGATGATATCTTATGCGCTCCACATTCGCTGCAACCCAAAGCACCTTAATTATGGTATCCTTTATCCAGACATGGAGATCACCTTGCCGCAGAGGCGGCCACTATGTGGGCTTACCATGGCTGTCTGCATTCAGTCGCTCTTTTGTGAGCTCCAGCAATTCCCTTTACCGCTTCTCTTCTCTGCTCACGCACATACCCCTCCTTGGAGCATCTCTCGGACACAGCTCTGTCTTGATCTCTCAGGTGATTCAAATGATTTTGTCCCTCCGATGGCTCTTCACCACCAATTCTATTGTCTCCTCATTTCATTCCAGGGTTCAGAAGTGATTTATACTGATGGCTCCATGGTTGCTGGCCGCACTAGTTTTGCTTGCACCTATGAGTGACTTACAGAACTTCGTTCCTTGCACGATGGATGTAGTGTTTTTACTGCAGAATTGGTAGCCATCTTGTGTGAACTGGACCATATCTGCTCCTGCTCAGGACTATCCTTCACTATCTGTAGTGACTCATTGAGCGGTTTGCACACTATCGGCCAGTGCTTACCTCGCCACCCATTGGTCATCACTATCCAGGACTCCCTTTATCTCCTTGCTCAACGTGGATGCTCGGTGGTTTTCATTTGGACACCAGGCCATGTTGGGATTGCTGGCAATGAACTTGCCGATCGACTGGCTAAGTTAGATACTACCAGGCCATCTCTTGCTATTGGCATTCCGGGAATAGACCTTCGCTCGGCAGTACGTCGTCAGGTTTTGGGCCTTTGGGATGCAGAATGGCACACTCTTTCTTCGCCGAACAAGTTCAGGGCGATTAAGGATTCTACAACTCCGTGGCAGTCCTCCTCCTGGGCCTCTTATAAGGCCTGTGTCATCCTATACCAGCTCCGCATTAGCCATACTTGGATGACTTACAGTTATCTCCTCTGTCGTGAGGACCCCCATCTCTGTCGTTGTGGATCGATGTTGACTGTGGCTCACATCTTATTGGAGTGCCCCAACTTAGCCACCCTGCGATGCACTTTTAGCTTTCCAGAATCGTTACCCCGGGTGTTAGCTGACAATGCCTCAATGACAGATCTCGTTTTACGTTTTATTCGTGATGGGGGTTTTTATGGTTTTATTTAAGGGAGGGACCTTCCACCTTATTGGTGAGTGGAGGGGATGGCAGGCCCTCTTGCTCCCCCTTTCGCCCCAACTGGATTGGCTTCAACTGGGTTTGGTGGTTCACCCCAGACCTCTGCCTTCCCACTCCTTTCCTTATGGGGTCTGTTATGTCTTGAGCATTTCTCTTGTCTCCTGTGCTTCTTCCTTCACACCCGTCATTAGTCACTTTCTTTCCCTCACCTCATCTTCCATTCTTTTCCTTCCTCTCCTGTCAATAGTTTATCATTGTATGGATGTTGTGGTTCCCTCTTTTAATGTGGGATTTTATCGGTTGTAGTTAATCTAAGGTTGGAGGGACTGATGACCGCGTAGTTTGGTCCCTTCTCCAACCAACCAACCAACATTCATTCTTCTTCAGTTGTACTGCCTACTGAGCTAATCCTTATTGCTATATCTAAAGCCTTAGAGATCTTCAAGCATACCTTGTCATTCCTTTATACGAGGTGTACATGAAGTCCGGGAACACCTTGTTATTTCTTGTACAAGAACAAAACATTATACAGATATCATTCATATGTCATTTTGAAGAGAAACGCTGAAAGTTTTTTCATGTATACCGCCACAACCAGTTTGGCAATTTGCCAATAGTTTGCGCTAGTCACGAACATGGCGAGTTCAGGTGCGGAACGAGCTTTCTGTGTGTTTGAGTCCGGCAAAACCAAGTGTGCTACAGCTGTTCAATGGATGTTTAGAATCAAGTACGGTAAGAAGCCACCGACAATGAAGGTCATTTACCTCTGGCACAACAAATTCGTTACAACAGGTTGCTTGAGCCCGGCAAAGAGAAGCAGACGTCCCAATGTGAGTGAAGTGAATGTGGAGCGCGTACGGGAGATTAGCACGGACTATTGGCAAATTTCCAAACTATGCTGTGGCGGTATACATGGGAGGGGGGAATCTTCCAGGGTTTCTATTCAAAATAACATATGTATGATATCTGCACAAAGTTTGGTTCTTGTGCAATAAATAATTGAAAGTGTTACTGGACTACGTGTACACCCTGTACTTCGGTATCCCACTTCTTCCATTTTTATTCTTCCTGACTAATGTCTTAAACTTCAGCCTATTCTTCATCACTTCTACATTCCGATCTGAGTCTATATCTGCTCCTGAATGTGCCTTACAATCCATTATCTGATTTTTGAATCTCTGTCTGACCATGATGTAAGCAAACTGAAATCTTTCCATATCACGCAGCCTTTTCCAAGTATACCACCTCCTCTTGTGATTCTTGAACAGAGTATTCGCTATTACTAGCTGAAATTTATTACAGAACTCAGTTAGTCTTTCTCCTCTCTCATTCCTTGTCCCACGTCCATATTCTTCTGTAATCTTTTCGTCTACTCCTTCCCCTACAACTGCATTCCAGTACCCCCTGACTATTAGATTTTCATCTCCCTTTGTGTATTGTATGACCCTTTCAATATCCTCATATACACTCCTGGAAATGGAAAAAAGAACACATTGACACCGGTGTGTCAGACCCACCATACTTGCTCCGGACACTGCGAGAGGGCTGTACAAGCAATGATCACACGCACGGCACAGCGGACACACCAGGAACCGCGGTGTTGGCCGTCGAATGGCGCTAGCTGCGCAGCATTTGTGCACCGCCGCCGTCAGTGTCAGCCAGTTTGCCGTGGCATACGGAGCACCATCGCAGTCTTTAACACCGGTAGCATGCCGCGACAGCGTGGACGTGAACCGTATGTGCAGTTGACGGACTTTGAGCGAGGGCGTATAGTGGGCATGCGGGAGGCCGGGTGGATGTACCGCCGAATTGCTCAACACGTGGGGCGTGAGGTCTCCACAGTACATCGATGTTGTCGCCAGTGGTCGGCGGAAGGTGTACGTGCCCGTCGACCTGGGACCGGACCGCAGCGACGCACGGATGCACGCCAAGACCGTAGGATCCTACGCAGTGCCGTAGGGGACCGCACCGCCACTTCCCAGCAAATTAGGGACACTGTTGCTCCTGGGGTATCGGCGAGGACCATTCGCAACCGTCTCCATGAAGCTGGGCTACGGTCCCGCACACCGTTAGGCCGTCTTCCGCTCACGCCCCAACATCATGCAGCCCGCCTCCAGTGGTGTCGCGACAGGAGTGAATGGAGGGACGAATGGAGACGTGTCGTCTTCAGCGATGAGAGTCGCTTCTGCCTTGGTGCCAATGATGGTCGTATGCGTGTTTGGCGCCGTGCAGGTGAGCGCCACAATCAGGACTGCATACGACCGAGGCACACAGGGCCAACACCCGGCATCATGGTGTGGGGAGCGATCTCCTACACTGGCCGTACACCACTGGTGATCGTCGAGGGGACACTGAATAGTGCACGGTACATCCAAACCGTCATCGAACCCATCGTTCTACCATTCCTAGACCGGCAAGGGAACTTGCTGTTCCAAGAGGACAATGCACGTCCGCATGTATCCCGTGCCACCCAACGTGCTCTAGAAGGTGTAAGTCAACTACCCTGGCCAGCAAGATCTCCGGATCTGTTCCCCATTGAGCATGTTTGGGACTGGATGAAGCGTTGTCTCACGCGGTCTGCACGTCCAGCACGAACGCTGGTCCAACTGAGGCGCCAGGTGGAAATGGCATGGCAAGCCGTTCCACAGGACTACATCCAGCATCTCTATGATCGTCTCCATGGGAGAATAGCAGCCTGCATTGCTGCGAAAGGTGGATATACACTGTACTAGTGCCGACATTGTGCATGCTCTGTTGCCTGTGTCTATGTGTCTGTGGTTCTGTCAGTGTGATCATGTGATGTATCTGACCCCAGGAATGTGTCAATAAAGTTTCCCCTTCCTGGGACAATGAATTCACGGTGTTCTTATTTCAATTTCCAGGAGTGTATTTTCTCTACCTCATCATCTTCAGCTTGCAACATCGGCATATATACGTGTACCATCATTGTTGGTGTTGGTTTCCTGTCGATTCTGATAAGAATAACCCTATCACTGCACTGTTCACAGTAACACATTCTCCACACTACCTTCCTATTCATCGCGAATCCTACTCCAGCTATACCATTTTCTGCTGCCGTTGATATTACCCTCTACTCATCTGACCAGAAATCCTTGTCTTCTTTCCATTTCACCTCATTGACCCCAACTATATCTAGACTGAGCCTATCCATTTCCCTTTTAAAATTTTCTAGCTCCCCTACCACGTTCAAGCTTCTGGAATTCTATGGCCCAACTCATAGAACATTATTCTTCTGGTGGTTATTCAATCATTTTCTCATCACCTTCCCCTTGGCATCCCCTGCCAGAGATAGGAATGGGGACTATTCCAGAATCTTTAGCCAATGGAGAGATGTTCGTGACACTTTTTCAATTACAGGCCACATGTCTCGTGCATAAATGTTGTCTATCTTTAACGCAGTGGTTCTTATTGCCTTCTGCATCCTCTTGCTGTTGATCATTGCTGATTCTTCTGTTTTTAGGGTCAGTTTCCCACCCCAAGGACAAGAGTGTGCCCTGAACCTCCCTCCACTTGTTTGTCCTCTTTGACAAGGCCATTGGCAGAATGAGGGTGTCTTCTTATGCTGGAAGTCTTTGGCCACCAATGCTGATTATTAATTAAAATTTAAGCGTTGGCTGGTTTCAGACACGGGACCAAGGACATTTTAATTACCAGTCAATGAGGAATGGGGTAGATTCAAGGGAACATTAGTAAGTGCGGTGGAAGCAATATGTGGGAGGATAAGCAAGAAAAAGAGATAGAAAGAAACACCCTGTGGAATGATAAAACAAAGGATATAGTACAGAAGAAGAATAGAGTCTATAGGGTGTAGTTCCAGAAGAGGGCAGGAGGGACAAGAGAAGAGTATCAAGCAAGAAAGAAAGAAGCAGAAAGAGTGGTGGTGGAGGAGAGAAGAAAGTGGATGGAACAGTGGACCAGAATGGAGGAGGAGGATAGTGAAGGTTGAAGAAAGGTGTTATATGAGATGATTAAAAGTAAGAGGAAGAACAGTACTACAGACTATGCCCGACTGGTGAACAAAAGTGGGAGACCTGGGTGAGGAGAAACAAGCTGAGGAGAAAAAAGAGGAGGAACAGCAAATAGAAAAAGACCTTACATGGGAAGAAGTGGGAGAGGCATTGGGCAAGATGAAGGGAGGGAAGTCACCAGGGTTGGATGAGCTAAGTGTAGAGATGGTGAGAACAGCAGGAGAGGTGCTATAACGAGTAATGAAAATAGTGTGGAGACAGATGATGATCCCAGAAGACTGGAAGAAGGGAATAATTGCCCCGATCTTTAAGAAGAGAAATAGAAGAGAGTGCAATAACAATCAGGAAGATAACATTGATGAGTCATTGTGCAAAGATTTTTGAAAGAAATTTGGAAGCAAGAATTCGGGCAAAATTTTGGGGGGGGGGGGGGGAGGATGAGATAGGAGCAACGTGGCTTCAGAACATGGTGGATGTAATTTTTGCTGTAAGACAACTGATGATTTGGAGGATAAAGAGGAGGAAGTACGAGAGCAGTTGGATGTATGGGAATGAACAGTACAAGAATATGGGATGAAATATAATATAAGTAAGAGTGAGATGATTATCACAACGAGAACAAAGGAGATAGGAACAACTGCAATAACGATTGGTGGGGAACAATTGAGGAGAGTGGAGAGTTTCAAGTACCTAGGAAGCCTTATGCAGGAAGATGGAAAAACAACAGAGAAATAACTGAGTGGGGGAGAAAAGCGGAAGCATTTGGGAAGAGTGTCAGAAGCCTGATACGGAGTAAGGATGTACCCCAAATCAGTAAAAAGGTTATATACCGGTCGTACTATATCCTAGTCCTGACATATGCATCCGAGACCTGGGCTGTGAAAAGAAGAGAGAAAAGCAAAGTACAAGCTAGTGAGATGAAATTCTTGAGGAACGGTATTGGAGTGACAAAGATAGACAGGTTAAGAAATGAGAGGATCAGAGAGTTAATGGAGTTGGAACCATTACTGGAGGAGATAGAGATATCGAGGCTGAGATGGTACGAACATGTTAAACGAATGGAGGAGAAGAGGATACCCAGGAGGATATAAGAGATGAAACTGGAAGGAAAGAGGCCAAGAGGAAGACAAAGAGACAGATGGCTGAAAGCAGTGGAGGAAAGCATCCAGAAGAAAGGAGAAGACTAGACCAAGGTGAAGATGGAGAGATGGTGGCAAGACAGAAGACGATGGAGAGGCTTACCGTATTTACTCGAATCTAAGCCGCACTTTTTTTCTGGTTTTTGTAATCCAAAAAACCGCCTGCGGCTTAGAATCGAGTGCAAAGTAAGCGGAAGTTCTGAAAAATGTTGGTAGGTGCAGCCACAACTTAGTTCTGTCGTCGAATATATGTAGCGCTACGCAGGCATGCTTCACAGGCACAAAGGCACATACTGGCACCAAAACCTCTGCGTCAGTAAATAAATAAAAAAAAAAGGTGGAAGACGAGCTTTTTTTTTCTCCGCCCCGAGTTTCGACCACTGCATTTTCATACATTATCCGACGAAGTAAATACAAATTCCGTATTGTTCCTCTTCGTACGTAGCAGCATTTCAATGTTCTACGAAAATCCGACTGGCAAGACTGTTTGGGATATTTGTCAATATGGCCAACTGTGCTTTCTGTATTTTTTCCTAACTGTGAGAAGAAATGGTTGCTAATAGGAACTTTTATGAATTGCGAATCACATGCAGTACTCTCTTCACCATAAGAATAATACGAATATAAACATTTTGCCATGTATTCTTTCGTGTTTGCTGCTATCTCATTTAAATCCTGTCCGCCTAATAAACTACGAAACTAGAGTGAGACAACAGCAGACGCGGAAGAATATACATACCATGTCATGTTTATATTCGTATTATTCTTATGCCTAATAGTGATACAGTCAGAAATGAAGCACGGCAATTGACTAGATTTTTAAATCTAAGATGACTAATTTCTGTGCATAATGTAATGTACTAAAGAGGCGTCTGCAAAGATTTTGAAACGGAAAAATTTTTCACTAAATTCTCGTTCAGAACATCTTCTATCATACGCAGTCTGTTATTTGGTTCCTGTTGATCATTATCAAAGAAAGCAGCAGTGTAAATAGCAACGAATAGCAGTCTCTTGCCATTGTTTCGCTAATGAGACGATTTCTCTCTTTGTTTTTTTTTTTAATTGTAAGCGGCGGTAGCGTGCACAAAAGCAAGCCATGCCGCAAGCGGCGACAGGCCGTAAACCCTCATTTTCAGAATGCGACAAACAATGCATGACACAGTACAGTAATGCATTTTCAGCTTTGAGTGACGGAAACACCTATAACAAAGAGAACTGCACTTGTCAGATCAAAGAAAAATAAGCAATCAATTCAAACCAGACGAAGCATGTGAAAAAGGAAGGGCGCCTGTATAAATACGGATGGAGCGCCTGACGCATAACAACGGCTACCTGGTAAAGCTTAACTGCTAAGCTTACGACTCGAACCAAACTATTACAGCCGTATCGTCGTTCATTCAACCTAATTGTGTCTCATATTACAATGGACCAACTTTGTTTCGATTTGGAAGTGCGGCCTAAAACTTTTCTTTCCCCTTGAATTTCGAGTCTCAGATTTCAGGTGCGGCTTAGATTCAGGAAAATTTTTTTCCCTCGATTTCGAGTCTCATTTTTCAGGTGCGGCTTAGATTCGAGTGTGGCTTAAATTCGAGTAAATACGGTATGTTCCAAACAGACCCGGCCACAGGCTGGAAACTGTCCATGATGATGATGATGAATCAAAGACACTACCTCTAGATCACGGTTGATACTTGAGGCATAAAAATAGGTCAGTAATACTACAGCCTATTCAAAGAATTAGCTCTTCTACATACTGCTTCTCTCTCTCCTCGCACAAAGTGAGTGCTTTACAACACTTGATTTGCTCTGAAGCACTGCTATATGACCAGTATAATTAAATGTTACAAACTCGTTTCATTTGGAAATTCCTGGCCATACTAGTCTAATAATTATTCTACAAAATTTGTATGTTAACATCTTTGGTAACTGCAGCATTAATTTGTAAATGGAAAAATAAGTTATATTTATTTTTACTGGTTTAGTGGCCATGAAGTCTGCTTCATGTATGGTCTGTGGTTCCGCATTAAATTGGGGTCTATCAATTCTTGTATTAAACGTGTTTGTTTGTTTAACATATTTCATGCCCATTAGGAACTCCTCACTGATTGTATGAAAAGACAGTATATGTAATATAATGTAATTGTAGTTTCTATTTTACAGTGTACCTCAATTGCTAATGTAGATACCACTCCCTGAATGTGGTTTATTTTTAGGGCAACAAAGGAGCTGTTAGCATCAGATTAAATATATATGGCTGTTCCTTGTGTATAGTGAACTGTCATTTAACTCCGCATGACCCCTACCTGCAAGAAAGGGTTGCTGACTATAACACAATAATTAGGAAACAGGTCTTCAAAAAGAGAGAGACAAGTCACATACTTTATCATGAGTAAGTAGTCATATTTGTATATGTATTTGTTAGTTGCAGAAAATACACACAATCAATTAATTAGAATTGCAAACTTCTTTACAATAAAACTTTCATAATCTTCTGTTTGTATAAAATCAGAATTGAAGTCAATTAAAACCAGTAGTTAAGCACAGGATGCAAAATAAGTGAAGAGGTAAATGTTAAAATGCTAGTTTCACATAAAATATGAATTATGGACATGATTAATTTGGGAGCCAATAATTTGTATTATAAATATTGATAAAGACATGATTTACATAAATTGCTTCTATGTCTTATCCTTACTTATCGGAAATTAATGAGGTAACTGGAACTGCAGTTGGGAACAAAAGAAACTTCCCAGTAGATGTATTTACGTAACTATTGCTGCAGTTTGGAGGGGGGGGGGGGCAGATTCATTTAACTTTAATACCTAGACCCTATTGAAGGAGCTGTTCAACACAGTAGCGTCAGTGTCGTAAAGCTCAACATCCAGGAAGGAGCCTTGAAGTTTGGAAAATAAGACTAATTTCAGTTTAATAACTATAAGATGGATGTATATTTCTCTAGTTCATCCCACAAAATATCATTGATCAATGTGTTTATAGCCATAGTGATTCCAAATGATAAAGAATGACATATAATGGGGCAGCCTGTTTCTCATTGCTTTTTCCTAATTTGTGATTGTGGCCCCCAGACATTAAGAAAATTATTGGATTGACTGAAGTTGGCCAGTGAGGTAGTGTGTAAAACATTTTTTTTTACGTGTGACTTTTTACATCATCAGATTTGAATTTTCCCAGCCTGCACAAGGTTGCATGAACATAGTAATGAAAACTTCCTCTCCTGCATGTCTTCTCAGACCACCATTCTCCAGCGCTCCCTCCAGAATACTCTATGGTCTCATCTTCCAGCCTCCAATGGGGTGTTTCAGAATTTCTTTTCATGAATTAATTCTCCCTCTTCCTCCTTGACCCCCTATTTACTATATTTACTACAGGTTGTTTATTTTATTCTCTAGACTTGCCTTTTCCTTTTCTTTTTCTTTGTTTATCTTCATTTCCCTATCATCTTGTTCTATCACCTTTGATTTGAATGAGGCACTGTCATTGATCTGTACCTAACCTGTTCGTCAAATTGCAGCTGTCTCAGCATGCCAACGAAGATACTTCTGTTTGGTAACTACATGGTGCTCATGAAGTGTCAGCAGAATACAAAAGGAAATACTTCAATTCTAGTTGCCTGAGACTGCAGCCGTGTGTGTGTGTGTGTGTGTGTGTGTGTGTGTGTGTGTGTGTGTCTTGCTATATGGTGAGTAGCAACTTTCCTTTCCATAATAGTGTTACATTTCATTCTGGATTTTCAATTGTTTGATACTTTCTAATTCTGCATCTTTATGTGCTTACTACATTAGATGTTCCAGATTTGTAGAAAACAATGAAATGAACCGTTTCAACATTAATTCTGCTGCCTCATTTCAAAACTAGTGTGAGCTTGGTACTGACAAGCTGATCAGAAACATTGTTCTGCTTTATTTTGCATGTGTTACTCATACATTCTGTTGTGCAAAATAACACCATGAAGATGAAATTGAAATAAATTAATGAAGCACTATGTTATCTAAACTTTTAGGTACATATAATTAATACAAAATGTCACATTGTTTGCTTAGGCATATTACTACTGATAATAAAAATTACAAATTTCCCAAACAGGTACTCACCAAGTACAGCCTGATGTTAAAATGTGCAAGGACACTTACTTCTCAATTTAAAGTGAAATACATTCTACATACTTGCCATATGAAGTGGCACATTGCAAGATGGTATTTATATTGTCACCCACTGCGAAAGTGACTTTGAATTTCCCTCCATAGGACAGTAGTTTCAGGAGTAATACATGCATTTTAATGTGATTTGTTTTGACAAGATCAAAGACAATGGATTTCAATAATAATGTTGGAAATATTTGTCAGTTTCTTGCAGGATAGACCCAGTAGAGGTAGAAACCTCACAAAATACTTTGGGAGCACTAAATTTTCTGTTACTTTTCACAGGAACAAAACTATGATTTATAGATGCCTATCTTATTGCTTGGCTGAGGGATTTCAGTAGATGATGTATTTGAGAAAAAGTTCCACCTCAGTAGTATCCTGAGAATGTCTTTGTCCTACAACATGACTAGTTTCAGCAGCACATTACTGCCGTCCTCGGGCCCCACCACTGCCAAAAGAGTATTTGATTTCATTGGCACATTTACTCTGGGATCTTTGTTACTATCACACTTGGGCTAGCTTTCATCAGGTGTCTATACTTGACACTGAGTTGATTGGAGACAACACAGTATAGAGTATAGACTCCTGATGAAAAGCTAGGCAGTGGTGGAGCCTGAAGATGGTGGTAACGTGCCTCCAAAACTAGTTGTGTGAGAGAATAAAGACATTCTCAAGATACAGCTGTGATGGTACTTTTTCTCATATAAAGTGAAATTATGAGATATTGTAAAATTTGTAACTTAGGTGAAGGAAGGAATTATTTGGGTCATGTGGGTGTTTGTAATGAAGTACTGCAATATTGTTCCATTAAGTTTCGGGTGTGCTAAATCTGCTGGGAGTACCACCGTCTGAGTATCCAGGCGTAGCTTGCGTAGAGCAGCCCTCTCTGCCACAGGTATATTGCTCCTTTGTGGGCGAGCCTTCATAATTGCACGGCATGTTTCACGTCTTATTTCCTCTGCTGAATCCGAGGGAAGTGGTCGAACAGCTTCTTCAGTGGAACTGATAAACGAAGGCAATGACAGAACCTGTGGCGTGGGTGCAAAATTCAGTCCCTTACTCAAAACCATCATCGTAGCATCGTCCAAATCTCTACCTGTCATATTAATAACAGGGTGTCGAATAACAGTTTCTCGCTGCGATGTCGTCTTCAGTCGACTAAATTTTGCAGTCTGTCGGGATGTGGCCACCTCACGAATCCAGTCTGATTTGGCCCAAGTTGTACCATATTATGATATTATGCAGATTTGACAGTCTCTGTTCGGCCCCCCAGGGGGTCCACAACTCTTTTGTGGACACGTGCGTAGCGAGCACGGGACCCCGAGCTAATGTGGCCCTCCTTCCTTTCCGGGCTGCATACTTTCCCTTTCCGCATCCTTCCCCGTCCCCCATCTTCGCCCCCCCCCTCCACCTCCCCCCCCCCCCCCCCCCCCACCTCTGGCTCTTTCCTTCCCTTTCTCCCCCTCTGGGAGTATGGTTTGTGCCTACGTCCGGAGACGGACGCTCGAAACTGTTCCAAATTTATTGCTTTCTACACTTACAAGTCCTCGTCCTTCCTCTGTCCTTCTCTTTTCCTTCCCTCTTCTCCTTGCCCTTTTCTCCGCTGCGGCGTTTGAGACCCCCTCTTCTTTCCTTTCCCTTTCTCTTTTTTCCTCCCTGTGCGTGTCTGAAGGCCGACCCACGCACTTCCATGCGTAGCCGGTGACGGGGTAACGCGTAATTCCCCGCCCCGGGTAGACAGGTAGGACACGTACGTACCCCCTGGTAACGGCCAGGCCCAGGGAGGGGTGATTACCCGAGCTGATACCTTCCGAAAGTGCCGATTGGTCCCTCCGTCCGTTTGTCGGGAGGTGTGACCTGAGGTGTAAACAATCACCTAAGGCTGGTGTGCCCTCGGTGAGGGCCCCCACAAGGGAGGAGCGCGCCATCGGAGACGCCGGTAATCATGGGGGATTCTTCCGCAATGGTTTCCTCACCTTCCACTATGTCCTCTCACAAACGTAAGTTCACTGAGTCTCAGCCACAGACGGTTCTTCCATCGTTGCCACAGTTCCTTGTTGTTTCTCGGTCTGACAAAGGTCACGACTTTTCCACGGTCAACCCTTTCATTATTCAGAAAGGTGTCGACGCAATTGCGGGTCCTGTAAAGTCTTGTTCCAGATTACGGAATGGCACCCTGTTGTTAGAAACACACAGTGCCCTCCAGGCTCAAAAATTGCTGCGTACTTCTCTGCTCCACACCTTCTCTGTCCGGGTGGAACCGCACCGTACGTTAAATTCCTCGCGTGGAGTCGTTTATACACGCTCCCTCGATGGATTGTCTGACGAAGAAATTCAGCACTACCTGTCTGACCAGGGCGTCACGGCTGTTCATCGGGTTGTGAAAAGGGTTGACTCGAACATCATTCCAACCCGCACTGTCTTCTTGACATTTGACAAAGTTCAACTCCCATCAAAAATCAAAGCAGGCTATGAGATCATTTCCGTTCGCCCTTATGTCCCAAACCCTACGCGTTGCTATCGATGTCAGCGGTTCAATCACACCAGCCAGTCCTGTTCCAATCTGGCCAAATGTGTTACGTGTGGCAAGGATGCCCATGAGGGTGCTTGTCCACCTCCATCCCCTCGCTGCATCAACTGTATGGGTGACCACGCTGCTTCCTCTCGAGATTGCCCCGTTTATAAGGACGAAAAGCTCATCCAGGAAATAAGAGTGAAGGAAAAGGTGTCGACCTTTGCTGCTCGAAAATTATTCGCCAGTCGACAGCCCACCGTGCCTCAGAAAGGAAAATACAGCACTGTCCTTGCTTCTCCTCGGCCAACAAAGGAGGCGGCCACACAGACTTGCGACCTCACCTTTAGTACCACGGTCGTCAGATCGGCCAGCGCAAAGATCGCCCGTTCAACCTCACCACTTTCGCCTGCCCACTCAATGGCTCACCCTTCATCGGGTTCTGCTAAATCTCGAGCCCAAAAGTCAGACGCCAAGTCTTCGAAAAAAGAGCATTCTCGTGAAGAGTTTTTACGTACCGCAACTTCACAACCATTGGTTCCTCCTTCATCTAAACATCATACTTCCAAGACGGCTATGAAGAAACACAGTTCCTCTCCTTCTCCGCCAAGGCGTGTCCCATCTACAGCACCACCTGACGGAAATCGCCCTCGGCCGTCTTCTGTGTCGCCAAGGCGCACTGCTGGTGGCTGGTCAACCGGCCGATCGCTGGTGGCAGGAGCTGCTCCTGACCAACCTATGGATCAGGATCTTCTGCCTTCGACTGAATGCCATTCCATGCTGTCGGTCACAAGCTCTGAGCAGTCGTTGAGTTGACAGCACCCTTGGTCACGTTCCTCCATTTTCTGTTCACCCTATGTCCATTATCCACTGGAATATCCGCGGCATTCGAGCCAATCGGGATGAATTGTCGATCCTCTTACGATCCTACTCGCCGGTCATCTTCTGTCTTCAGGAAACAAAGCTGCATCCCCATGACAGCTTTGTTCTCCCTCATTTTCAGTCCGTCCGATATGACCTCCCCTCTGTTGAAGGCACTCCAGCCCATGGAGGACTCATGATTCTGCTCCATGATACTCTCCATTATCACCCAATCCGCTTAAACAGTTCCTTCCAAGCTGTCGCTGTCCGTCTTTCCCTTTCTGGATACACGTTCTCTCTATGTACGGTATACATTCCATCGTCCACACCAATGGCACGAGCCGATCTCCTTCATCTTCTTGATCAGCTTCCACCCCCCTATTTGCTGGTTGGGGACTTCAATGCCCACCAATCGCTCTGGGGATCTCCGCATCCTTGTCCACGTGGCTCCCTATTGCTAGACGTCTTCCACCAAGCAGATCTAGTCTGCCTCAACACTGGGGTCCCCACTTTTTTGTCTGCCTCCACGACAAATTTATCTCATATGGACCTTGCGGTCGGTACTGTTCCGCTAGCTCAGCGCTTCGAATGGTTCGCCCTTGATGATACACACTCGAGTGACCACTTTCCATGTGTTCTTAGACTGCAGCCTCACCTGCCATATATGCGCTCGCGACGCTGGAAGTTTGCCCAAGCCGATTGGACACTTTTTTCGTCTCTAGCGACATTCGATGACCGTCGCTTTCCCAGCGTCGACGATGAGGTCACACATGTTACCGATGTTATTCTCACAGCTGCGGAACGTTCAATACCACGCACCTCCGAATTGCCCCGGCGTCCCCCAGTTCCTTGGTGGAACGAGGCATGCCGTGACGCAATACGTGAGCGGCGACGTGCTCTTCGCATTTTCCGTCACCATCCAACTTTGGCCAACTGTATCCGATATAAGCAGCTCCGTGCGCGATGCCGTCGCGTCATCCGCGATAGCAAGAAGGCAAGCTGGAAATTCTTTATTAGCTCATTTAACACCATCACTCCCTCCTCGGAAGTTTGGAGTCGGCTTCGACGGTTCTCAGGCGCGCCTAGTTTCTCCCCGGTCTCTGGGCTCACTGTTGCGCATGATGATACCTTAGTGGACCCCGTCGCAATTTCTAACTCATTGGGTCAGCACTTTGCTGAGATTTCGAGCTCTTCAAATTACCCGCCAGCGTTTCTCCCGAAGAAACGTGCAGCGGAAGTGCGACATCTTGCTTTCTCCTCTCAAAATCACGAAAGCTACAATACTGTTTTCTCCATGCGGGAACTCCAACATGCCCTCTCTTCTTCTCGCTCCTCCGCCCCAGGACCGGATGGTATCCATATCCAAATGTTGCTGCATTTATCAACCCATAGTCTGCGTTACCTCCTTCGCCTTTATAATCGCATTTGGACCGACAGTACCTTTCCCAGGCGATGGCGGGAAGCCAGTGTCGTTCCCGTTCCGAAACCTGGAAAGGACAAACATCTCCCCTCTAGTTATCGCCCCATTTCTCTCACGAGTAGTGTCTGTAAGGTTTTGGTGCGTATGGTGAATTACCGTTTAGCTTGGTGGCTGGAATCCCGCAGTCTTTTAACGCCAGCCCAATGCGGATTCCGAAAGCATCGTTCTGCAGTTGACCATCTTGTTGCTCTCTCTACTTATATCATGAACAATTTTCTCCGGAAACGCCAAACGGTAGCAATATTTTTTGATCTGGAGAGAGCATACGATACCTGTTGGAGGACAGGCATCCTCCGCACACTGTTCTCTTGGGGCTTTCGGGGCCGGCTGCCCCTTTTTCTTCGTGAATTTATGGCAGAGCGCACATTTAGGGTGCGGGTGAACACTGCTCTCTCCCGTACTTTCTCCCAAGAAAACGGGGTACCCCAGGGCTCCGTGCTGAGTGTTGTACTGTTTGCCATCGCCATTAATCCAATTATGGATTGTCTCCTTCCTGATGTCTCGGGCTCCCTCTTTGTGGACGATTTTGCTATCTACTACAGCTCTCAACGGACCAGCCTTCTTGAAAGACGTCTTCAAGGATGTCTCGATCGCCTCCACTCGTGGAGCATCGAAACCGGCTTCCGTTTCTCACCCAGTAAGACCGTTTGTGTTAATTTTTGGCGACGTAAGGAGTTTCTTCCGCCCTCCTTACATCTAGGTCCTGTCAACCTTCCGTTTTCCGACGTCGCTAAATTCTTTGGTCTTATGTTTGACAGAAAACTGTGCTGGTCCTCCCACGTTTCCTATCTTTCGGCTCGCTGTCTGCGTTCCCTTAACACCCTCCGTGTCCTGAATGGTACCTCCTGGGGAGCGGACTGAGTGGTCCTTTTCCGCCTCTATCGCGCCTTAGTGCGCTCGAAATTGGATTATGGAAGCATAGTCTACTCCTCTGCTCGGCCGTCTATTCTTCGGCGTCTCGACTCTATCCACCACCGTGGATTACGTTTAGTGTCTGGAGCTTTTTACACCAGCCCTGTGGAAAGCCTTTATGCTGAGACTGCTGAACCTCCGCTGTCCAATCGGCGGGCAGTCCTTCTGAGTCGTTATGCTAGCCATCTGTCTTCCATGCCTGCTAATCCAGCCCATGACCTTTTTTTCGACGCCTCCTTTGATGTAGGGTATGCAGGCCGCTCCTCCTCCCTACTACCCCCGGGAGTCCGCTTCCGTCAACTGCTCCATTCTTTTTCCTTCCGCTTTCCTAAAACCTTCTTGACAACTTGGGGTACAACACCGCCTTGGCTCCGTCCCCGGATTGACTTGCTCCGAGACCTGTGTCAATTTCCCAAGGATGGTACCCCTACACTTGTTTACCGTCGGGCATTTGCTGCTCTATGTGCACAAATGACGGACGCCTCATTTATTTACACCGACGGCTCGAAAACATCGTTAGGTGTAGGGAGTGCCTATATTGTTGGCAACACCCCAAATCACTTTCGGCTTCCCGACCAGTGTTCTGTTCATACTGCGGAGCTTTACGCTGTTCTCCAGGCTGTCCACTACATCCGCCGCCATCAGCGGATACAGTACGTAATCTGCTCAGATTCTCTCAGCTCTCTCCTAAGTCTCCAAGCTCTTTACCCCGTGCACCCTCTGGTCCACCGGATTCAGGACTGTCTGCGCTTGCTCCACCTGGGGGGCGTCTCGGTGGCGTTCCTCTGGCTCCCGGGACACGCTGGTATCTGTGGGAATGAGGCGGCCGATATAGCGGCCAAGGCTGCAGTCTCTCTTCCTCGGCCAGCTATTCAGTTGCTTCCCATTACCGATCTACGGAGCGGTTTATGTCGCCAAGTTGCTCATTTATGGCATGCGCATTGGTCAACACTTCCCCATAATAAATTGCGGAAAGTGAAAGCCCTTCCTTGTGCTTGGACCTCTTCCTCCCGAACGCGTCGTCGGGAGGAGGTAATTTTAGCTAGACTCCGGATAGGGCACTGTCTTTTTAGCCATCGACATCTTTTAAGCGGTGATCCTCCCCCACTCTGTCCCCACTGCTCTCAGCTGTGGACGGTCAGACACCTTTTAATTGAATGCCCCTATTTTAATCCGTTACGCTCCCGTCTACAGCTATCGCCTGATCTATCGTCGATTTTAGCAGATGACACGCGCTCAGCCGACCGCGTTCTCCAGTTTATTAGTGACAGTGAAATGACGTCAGTCATTTGAAGCTTTTTTGGGGACAACCAACCCCTTTCTATAGTGGATTTTTAAGCATTCCTTCTGCCTTTAGTTTCTCAAATTTTATGACTTTGTTCCCATTGCTGCTGGTTTTAAATTTCGTTTTTTTCCTGTTTCCTACGTCACGGGCTGGGCGCTAATGACCATAGACGTTTTGCGCCCTAAAACCACAAAAAAAAAAAAAAAGTCTCTGTTTGGAAATCTTTTGCCAAACTACAATAAGGCAGGTGATGATAATCTGCAGGTGCACTGAAGTTCTACACTCAAAGACGAGTTCTACATTCAGCTAGTATAGGGGACACTTGTCACAGTGCTTTTTTATGGAACGTCTTGACCATGTACTCTCTGAGTATTTTTCAATCATCTTTGCCTCCCTCCCCTTTCAAGACCCTCCTAACTTTGATTCAAAGTGACTGACTCCCACTCTCATAATATTCTCAAACTATTTCTTCTTTCCTACTCTGAAGCCTGTGGGTCTGAATGTTAAGGCGCGTTTACACTGAGTTCGCAACATTGTTCGTGGCTAGTAATGGACTACCGATGTTTGCAACACAGTCAGTGTTTCACGGCTGCGTCGGTAGAGATCAAAGAAACATTGTTCGTGGCCTTCTACCACTAAATTCCGCTATGCAGCGCTAGTGTTCGTTTGCTCCGAGTGAATGTTTTGGTGTTTGTTTTGCTGGAGTGTAGTGGTGCGTTTATTTTATGTCTCTTCATTTTTATTTGAAATGGAGTGGTCACGAGACAAAATTTTCCAATTGATATCGCTCTGAGGCAGAGGAGTGCCTGTGGAATGTACGTTGCGCAGGTTATAAAAATACTAAAATCAAACATGATTCATTACAAAAAGTTGCTGCGGTGCTTGGCACCAGCAGCAGTGATGTGGACAAAAAAATTTAAATCTCTCTTGTCTCAGTACCAAAGAGAGAATAGAAAAATAGAGGAAAGTAAAAAATCTGGATGTGGTACTGACACACTCTACAAAACAAAGTGGTTTGGATTTAAATATCTATGTTTCCTGGATGATATCCAGGAACCAAAGGAGACCCAGGACACAATTGAAGAGGTAAACAAGGTTATACCTGCATATGATTGATTTTATTCTCTTGTACAACAATTTTAACTGTAATTATTTTGCCATGGAACAGCTCCTTGTAAGCTCACAAAGTAGTTGGCAAATTCGTTGCGAATTTCCTTGAATGTCTGAGAAGTTCTCCGTGGTATATTTGGGAGTGCAGTAATAGAGGATGCATTAGCATCTCGTCTCCATGCCCCTGAAATGACTTCACCTGTTTGTGGAAAATAGAATCGAAGCTTCCAGGTGGGCTGTATTAACTTCTTGACTCCGAATTTCTTCTTAAAAAATTGTCCAGACACACTGCTGTCATTGTGATGGTTTGTGCCCTCTGTCGTTGTAATAGCATCAGTTTGCCGAAGACACGAAACGCTGAAGCCATAATACCAAATCTGTTTTCCACACTCATCTTTTCCCCTGACAATCTGTAGTTATAGAGCCTCTATTGTGCCTACCTGGATATGGCTTCATGATGCTTTTCCTGTAATGGAAAAGCATCATCTGTCGTGAATACATATGGTAGTGGCTTTGTCCATCCAGATAAACACTTGTGACATGGCAAGTTTAGTTTGTTTTTGTGAATTAGCTCACTTATGGAGGCATTTTTGAAAACACCTCCATCAGAAATCCTCCCTTGGTAGCAAACGTCAGCATATAAAAAGTTGTAGTTGGTGTCAACTACAGCAACCAACACAATGCTAAACGATCCTTTATAGTTATAAAACTCGCTCCCATTAGCAACAGGGCACTATAGAACAATGTGCTTCCCATTAATTGCTCCCACGCAATGAGGGAAGTGGAGTGCCTGGCGAAACACACTTTCTTTTGAACACCATTCGTCTTCAGTAGCTGGCATCTGAAACAAGTAAATCTGGCTTCAGGTTTTGCAAGAGCTACCTCAACATGCAGCAGCTGGAACAGAGGAACTTGCAGAGAAAGGTGAAGAGGACAGCACACCACCTCCACAAAAACGGGCCAAAAGGGGGGGGGGGGGGGGGTGGAAGAAGTGACCCCATACTTAATGCTGCAGAAATGTTGCATAATATTATGCAGCAGCAACATCATCAATGCCAACGACGGCAGGACTCAGCAACAGATTTCGGAAAATTTGTTGTCACTAAGTTGAAAGAGCTTCCACCCTATGAAAGGGCCGTGGCTGCAAAACGAATAAGTGATGTGCTGTATGAGGAAGAACTGAATGCTCTGAGGAAGCAGCAGCTTACAGTAATAAACATAGACGCAGCAGGATCATCAGCATCAACTTCAACTGCAGATTCCCCTGTCACATTCATTGGCAGCATATCTGATTTGGATTGTGAAGAAATTATCTTCATGGAATGATTCAAATATGTAAATGCAAAGAAAAAAATAAATATCTAATCAATTAAATACGTTGCAACCTGGCAAGAGTAGTGACACAACTCAAAAATGCAATATTTGAGAAAATACTTTTAAAGAATTATACCAAACTTATAGTGAAGTGTACAAACTTCTTTTACATTTCAACTAAGTACTTAAAGGCAGTATCTTCTGTTATATTATATACAAAAGTAATACTGTAATTATATCCATATTTTTCAGTGACGTAAACTTCGAGTTGTCTCTTTTCTTGCTGCAGTATGTGTTTCAGTGCTGTTAACATAGCTTAATTACCTTTACATGATCCTTCAACCAAAGCTTCACAAACTTCTGGAACTATTTGAGGTATGGCTGGCTTTGAAATGTGGAATAAGTATGCAAGGCTTTGATAGGAGTCTCCTGATGCCAGAAAACGAAGAGTAACAGCAAGTCTTTGGTTCACCGGGATTGCTTTTCTGAAATTTGTGTCTTTCTTTGAAACAACTGGTCCTATAATATTCACCAACATTTCAAAATCTGACTGTGACATCCTAGTGAAGTTGCGAAAGTCAGAACCGTCTTCCAAATTCAGCTCACATAGCATGTCATTCCCACCACATCTTCTATAGTACATTTTGGTCCACCGATGACGACTACATCGTTTTCTTCATATTCAGTTTGTTAAGTATTATTAATGCATTACCATATGTCATTAATTCTTCCTCTCCATTTGACATAGCATATCTCTTGATGTGAATACACAAAGTAACCTATCAGTTCACCGCAGCAGACTATGTGAATACGTAGAAATGTTGGTCACTAGTGTAAACAGGAGTGCGAACAACGAACAATGTTGCCAACATGTTGAGGAACAAATTGCACACAATGTTCTGAACAAAAACATGTTCTGAGCTCAGTGTAAATGTGCCTTTAGAAGTACTTTCATTGTTTACTTTTGTGTGTGTTTGCTGGTTGTCTTATAGTGGTGCCTCCTGAAAATGAGTACTAGCCAATCCACATGTCTTGCTATGAATGTGATGAATTTCTCAATGGAGTTTTTCTTTTACAATTACATAATCACTAAGTTTGAATTAATGTGAAATTTTCTGCTGAATAGTTAAACAAATGCTTACTATCCATAAAAAGAAATATTATATTAAAACCATTTTTATCACTTTTTGATGCAATTTACGAATGTATTTTTTGTTACAGTTATGTATTTTGGATCGGTGACTTGAATTTTCGCTTAGAAGAAAATCCAGCTTTGACAGCAGAGAAAATTGACTCACTTGTGAGGAAAGGTGATCTCAAAACCCTTTTACAGAAAGATCAACTCCATCAAGTAATGAACAGTGGGGATGCTTTCAGTGAGTTGACAGAAACATTGCCAACATTCCCTCCCACATACAAATTTCAGTTTTACTCTTCAGACTATGATTTGAAGTGGGTATACCATTTGTTCTCTCTTGGAAAATAGAACTATATAGTTTAGATTTCCCATAACTTGTGTTCTGTTTGAATTACAGGAGACGGCCATCTTGGACAGACAGAATTTTGTATAATGTGAATGAAAATGCTTATGAAAACATGACACTTGAAGTGGAACAGCTCTCCTATAATAGCTTTCCACAATATATTCAGAGTGATCACAAGCCTGTTAAGGCAGATTTTCTAGTAAAGGTAAGTAATAAAAGATGTTTGGCAGTTGTGTTGTTCATAAAAATGTGTTGCAGATGCCATTTTCTTAACGATGTCTATTAATTTTGAATGTAGTTTGTTTGCAATGCTGTATGGAAAACTGAAAAGAGGATTTCATTTATGTAGTAGACGAACTAGTCACTGAATCGAACAAATGCTGTGAGCTTTCAAAGTCTTTAACTGTTAGTTGCAGATATTTTACTGAATGTCACATCCTCGTAGCTCTGTATTCTGTAATGAACAATGATATTTTGTTCTCCCTTTGTCGACCAGTGCTACAGAAATTGCATTTGATGCATTCATAAAACATTTGACAAAACACTGTGATGAAATACTGTTAGAAGACAAATCAGAAAGATTAGAAGGAAAACTGTATGGGCAAACAGTGAGCTGGCATATAAAGGCTGATGTGTTTCCATAGTGAAAAAGGTTGATGGGATTCAGGATGCTGCCAAAAATTGTGAAAGGCACGTGCACGTTCATGTGGATGGGCAAAAGTCTTGAGTGCAACAAGCTTTTATGTGCTCAGGTTAATTTGGATCCAAGCAAATCTCTTAGACTATTGTCTCAACTTACGCACAGTGACACCCTTTCAAAGGAAAAGCTGATCTCCGTGTTACATATTACTCTTACCTATAATCTATTTACAAAGTGTTCTACAAGAGTATAACTTTGTTAGACCATGGAAAGAAATCAGTATTAACATAAATACTTCAAGGCTTTTCTAAATAAATTTCTTTCAGCCACCTAATCTTTATGTTGTAGCCCCCCTTAGCCCACTTGCACATACCTCCTTTGCTCATAATCCTTACTCACATGAGCCAGATCATTACAAAACTGGTCATAATCCATCCTGAGCTCCGGAAATCCAGTCCACTCCCACTGGCAATTCATACATAATCAAGCGAAAGGATAAGATGTGCAAACATGCATGATCAGTTCATGTCAATCTGTCAGAACAATTGACCACAAGCAAGCATCTGTACCTTGAACATGTTGAATGTGGGCAATAAGACACACAAATTTGTTGAACGTGTTATGTGATGAGAAAGCATCTCTAAATATGATTGGAATTCTACTCTTTACTTTACCTTTTGATAGAGAAATTGTTGAGTTGTGGTACATGGTTCATTTATTAAGCACTGTTTACTGGTTACACAAAACAATACTTGAGACCAAGTCCAACTGGCACAGGAACCTTGGGAAGTCTAAGTCTGTCACAGTGGTCATCATATAACAGCTAGATCACAGGGTCTGAGCACTGGCCGAGAACAACACGCAAGTGGCACACTTGTTGGCACCTTCATCTGAGTCGGAAGTTGATTGGTGCCATGTGATCCAATGTAGTACTGGGAGATGTCTTCCTTCTTTTATGCCACTCCCTGTGTAAATGTGGTGATTTATATGTCACTTAGATTTATGTGGGCTTGGAACCACAGAAACTCAGTTGTATGGATTACAGCAAAAGTTTTGATGCTTGTGGTTTAAAATTTTGTGTGTTCCTCTCTAAAATCTGAAGTTATAGTTATATTGCAGAATGTCTACCTTAAGGCAGATGATGATTCTGAGCTATCACTTGCTGACAAGTATGAATGTCTTCTTCGAAACTCATTTTCTGTGGGATTTTAAGTGACTGTAGAGGCCTGATGGAGCTAAGATTTTTCCACACTGTTGACACACATTTGTTGTGGTGGGGACTGGCTGCATAGTGTTGCTTATTGTCAGGAGCTCCCATTTTTTCCTAGCATTGCACTTGTCAGATTTTGTTTTCTGCCTCAGTTGCTCAAAATGCCGGTTTCCTTCCCAAACTTTACAACTATCCCAGTTACCAATTTCAGTTTGACATCTTTTCATATTGTCCTTTTATGTTTGTATCATTTCTATTTTTTTCCAATTTGTCTTTGACCATGCTTTGGCTGGCATACATAATTTGTTTTGGTAGGTGGGATTCAGGTGTTCAAACGATGTGGCCCATCCAATGGAGTTGATGCTTAATGATCACGGCTTCAATGCTAGTAGTTTTCTTCTTCCAGATCACTGATTTTAGTTGTCCAGTCTTGTCATTTCACCCTTAAGATCCTTCTCAAGCAGTGCTGATGGTACTTTTCCAGATATCATATGTGCTGTCTGTAAGTAGTCCATGCTTCGCACCCATATGTAAGAGATGGTGTACAAGTTGGGTGTTATACCTGGAGCTAATGACGACCGGAAGCCGTACTCCCATATTTGAGGTGATGGATTTCAGTATCAATATTTGCGTTTGCCAAAAGGTGGCTGCCAGGGTATGGGAAGTGTTCTTCATTCTGCAGGACTTTGCCTTGGACTGTGATTTTTGGGTGTATGGCGGTATAGTTAGGTGCCGGTGGATGTAGGATTTGCATCTTCTGGATGTTAAGGCTTAGTCCAATACTTAAGTTTGCTTCATCAGTACATTTAGGTTGCTTGTGGATCTTCTGAGTTTGCAAAAATGACATTATCATCTGCATATTGAATATCAATGGTGGTTGTAGTGGATACTTTTGTCGTCGCACATAGTCTATGGAGATTGAACAAATCCGCAACAGTCCTGTATTCTATTTTCTATGCACTTTGGCAGTTTCTCAGTGACAAGATGAGCCAGATAAACATCTCTCAAACTATTTTGACCAAGTTAATTGTTTGTTGAGATAATAACGTAATGTGCCACTGCATATTCTGCAGCCGAGCTCACATTAGCCTGCAACATGTAAAAAACTATTGTCAGGTATGGACACAGAGCTTCAAAGTTTGATTCTTATAAGACAGTGTCTATACCACAGACGAGAATATATAGTTACCGCAAAAAATGTCTTTTGGGGGTAAACAGACAGTTTAATACTGAAGTCTATTGTTAACACATTCACATAAAAATTTTTGAAATAAAATTTTCACAGGTTAGACCTCATTGTTTTGTCAATTGCAATCGAGGTATTGTAGGATCAAGCTCACAGTTTCAGCTCAGTGTGTAAAGCAGCTCCAGAAGAATGTGATCCTCCCAAGCTATATCCATAAGGGACAAGCAAGCAAAGTAGAAAGCCCAGTTAATCATCAAGGCAGAGTGGAGACATTTTCCAGGGAAAATAACTCTGACGAGAATATCAGTCCTTAAATGATTGAACATTTCTGTGTCCAGGAGGTAAAGTATATTTTCTTATACCCCTTGATATACCTGCTCATCAGAGGATATGAGGATCAACACCGATCGTGTTTAGTCACACCATCTGTTCCTTGATTGTAATTGGTAAAGCAATTAGGTCTAAACTGTGTTTTCTCAGTTTTACACACCGCATACTCCGGTATATTATGAAGCATTTTTTTATTTTTAAATCAGCGTGTTTTACAGTAAGAGTATTATTGGCTGATCCAAATTTTAGTTCCATTTTTCTCAGGGTAGTTCCACTGATCTGAGGTAATCCATGTTGATCTCGACAGTACTCCTGTCTAGCTATTCCATGGAGATCTTGTGAAAATTATACCAGCTGGCAATGCAAATAAGTCTGATCTTCCTAAACAGAGACACATATGCACACATTTGTAGCAAAATATTTTCACTGGCTGAAATTTGGCAGCCACATCACCACTTTCTTTTTTCTTCCCTGAACATATCTTTAGATTATGACAGTATTCATTTTCTGAAGCTAAATCTGTGAAAGTCTGCCACCAAATAAAATTAGACTTTCATAAACGTAAAAGATTTTGCCTAGAACATGTATTCTTTGAAATCTGTCGAACAATTGTGTGGCAAAGTGGAAGCCTGTTCTTACCTCCACTGGGCTTTTTGTCAGCAAGTTGCTTTCTTCCCAATTTTTTTTTTTTGAGCTGCCTCAGTCTTGACCCCATTCTCTTCTGAACATGACCAATATTTTCCAACTTTTTTTATTTTGATTTTGTTACCAATTCAATTGTTTTGAAATTTTTGAAGTCACCAACACCTAGGAAATTGACATATCCTGCATTGTACTATGAGATAGACTTTTCAAAAATTTTCTTTGCCTGCTCAACTTCCATACCACGACTGCTTCCACTATAATTAGCTTGACAGCTTTCAGAATGTTTATTTTTAATTCCACAAGGGCATCTGCAATATTTTGAGAAAACTACATCATCAGTTGCCTTCGCAATGTCTCCACTAGTGGCTGTAACCACACTGAGTGACCGATGCCTTCTCTCTTGCCAGGAACCATGTAAGCCTACAGTAAGGTCCATTATGTTGACATTGTTAGTGACATGAACAGCTTCTTCAACTGCTTTCTGCATAGTTTCATGCGCAATATCTTCCACTACAGACCTAATGTTTTGTTGGAAGTACTAAATTTTGTGGAAGGCTTTGGTAAGTTCATAAGACCACACATCATTTCTTCTGTGGTTGCACTTTTCCGATAGAGAGAAGGGCATAAAGCAGTCTCAGATTAAGTTCAAATAACTTTCCTGGTTCTCTTTGCATAGAGTGACAAATAAAAAATGATACTTTGTAATTACATGATAGGATTATTTCACATGCAAGGCCAACATGTGACTTGACTTGAAGCTCAATACCTCCCTGATTATAATTCTTACACCTGATATAATTTTTAAAAATATCTGACTGTACACTTATGTCAAATATTTCATTTACGTTGTTTTGATCTGTTTCCTGAGACATTTTATTGCAGCTGTCTTCATTTGTAGTCAGTTTCTGCTTGTATGCACTGCACTGGGAAGAAGCAGCCTCACTATCTGCTTCAGACCTAACCTCTGGATTTGCAAAAATGTTCTTCCAAATATGGTTCTTCCATTTTTCTTTCCGCTTTCTATTACTCACTTGTGGCATTTTCAGTAAAAAAAATGATTTTCAGACAAGAATGCACCCACTCTGTCTACCTACTCAACACACTTCAGAACACCACACTCAAAATTGTGCTCAAAAACCACACAACAACAAACTTCGATGTACAACTGTCATATTTTCTGCCAGAGCTACCAACCTCTGCACAGAAGCCACACAATGCAAAAGTCCTAGCCCTATCTCTGAAGAAAATAGAGGGAAGTTCAAAATATGTAAAAATCTTTCTCAGACACAAAAACCATGTTAAATGGGTCGGGAAACACCCACAAAGAGCAGTGCAGGCCCTTTTTATTTATTTATTTTTAAATACTTAGAATTAAGTTAGATGTATGTCTTGAAACAAGTTAATCAGAAAACTTGGTAAAATTCAATTTATTTTTCGTATTTTTCACATTCTGGGTGCCCTTAAAAATCGTGTCAGAAATCCATTTTAAGACTTTGTTTTATAGTGTTTTATCCCGGATGCCATAGAACTGTTGTTTTTCTTTCAAATGTCAACAGCAAAGACAATTTTTAGGAAGATTCACTAATTGGTGTGCATTTCAGCTATTCACCTTTGAACAGTGCGCTGCACACTTCGATGTCACATCAGCATATGTTTCTTGTATCAAAAGTTTTGCTGCATACATTCAGATCCCCCCACTCCCTCGAAAACAAAAGTTACTATATTTGTTATTTTTCAGTGCGTCACTGGCATTGTTAATCTTCACCATTGCTCGAATCCCTCTCAAGGACTCAGAATTCATTTGCTGAGTATGGGTTTGGCAACCCCAGGGTTCCTGAGCTACCAGTTCCCTGTCACTGTAATCTCTGGGCATGCATCAGCAACCACCATCTGCATGGTGGGGTACTTTGTGTGGCACAGGGAGTGGAGATCTTGGCTTGTTTGCTCGCTGTATCTACCTTCGCGAGACACGAAGGTAGATACAGGCTCTCATAGGTGTTGTGGAACAATTCCCACAACCATTTTTGCTACTGGGAGACTCAAAGTCCACCATGTGTTGTGGGGCTCAACCTCTACTTGGCCTCAGGGCCAGCTTTTTGAGAGCCTCATGATGTCTCACAAGCTGTACATCCTCAACACAGGTACTAGCACACATTTCTGTACTGCTACTGGGTCATTCTCAGCCATCGACCCCTTTTTCTGTTCTCTAGCCCTCGCAGACTGTTTAGTGGGACGTCATTGACAACTTTCATTCCAGTTACACTTCCCACTCCGCATTCACCTACTGGGTGCATCATTACCTGATGAGAAGCCACCAAAATGGATGCTCAGCAGGGCCAACTGGATGCAGTTCAGCCAGCTGGTTGTGTTTGAACATCATGACAGCACCTAGGAATGAGTGAACCACATCACACAAGTGATCCACCGTGCTGCTGACTTATCCATCCCAAAGTCCTTAGGGCAACTTAGGAGGTGACCTGTACCTCAGTGGACAGATGAGTGCTGTTCATCCATCTGGGACAGGTGTGCAGCACTTCAGCAATTTAAATGCTGCACTACAGCAGACAACCTCGTAACCTTTAGAGTCGAGAGAGTCAAGGCTCAGTGCATAATTAAGAAGAACTAGTAAAGGTCATGGCAAGTGTTCGTGGAGTCTTATCAACCGTTCCACTTGTTCTACAAAAGTGTGGGAAGCCATCGGAAGGAATTCCAGTGAAAACAGTCATTTACCAATAGTAGCAGTGCTGAAACAGGAGTGTCCTCAAACAATGCCCAGAGACATCACTCAGACACTGGCAGAGCATTTTACAAAAGCCGCTGCCAATTCCAGCCAGGATCCGGCGTTTTGCTGCTACTGTGCGACTGTAGAGTGGGGCAAGTTGCAGTTCAGATCCCACCATTCTGAGTCCTACAACTCCCATGTCTTCATGTGGGAGCTGGAATCAGCCCCGTATGAGACTCATGATACTGCAACTTGTTACAACCAAATCTGGGACTGTTGCTTTGACTCTTGCCAGAAGTGTCAAAGGAAGACCTTCTGGGTCGTTTCAATCTTATATGGCAAACAGGTCACTTCCCCAACTCGTGGAGAGAGGCAATTTTGATACCTCTCCCCAGACCATGAAAGGATCTCTCATGACTCAGTAGTTATCGGAGTATTGCCTGAATGAGCTGTGTAGGAAACATCGTGGAGCGAATGATTAACCATTGTCTGGTCTGGTTGTTAGATATCAAGCAACTCCTTAGTCTCTCTGTGTGGATTCCGGAGATTTCCGTCCACTGTCGACAGCCAGACCCTAATAGAGCCAGCTGTTCAGCAGCTTTCCTACGTAAATATAGCTATATAGACATATTCTTAAATACCAGAAGATATACAATACTACTTGGAGACACAGTAGTCGTGCACAATTGCGTCAGTGGGGCTTTCATAGCCATTTACCCTTCTTCATATGGTCTTTCCTGTCTCAGCAGGTTTCTAGGACTCGAATTGGTGATACACTGTCAGATTGTTGTGTCCTTCATGGCAGTGTTTTAAGTGTTATCCTCTTTATCATAGCTATAAACAGCATATTTTCTATGGTAAGGCATTGTAATTATTTGTGGATGATTTTGCTGTTTTGTGTTCCTTCTCCGTGGTTACAACAGCGAACCATCAGTTGCAACATAGTTCTGAGTTTAGAGGAGTGGGCTGCAAAGATGGGTTTTCAGTTTTCTGTAGATACGTGTGTGTGTGTGTGTGTGTGTGTGTGTGTGTGTGTGTGTGCATTTTAATTATTCTTTTTGTTTGTTTAATTTATCTGCCTTGCATGTGAAGGACGCCATCCGACATTTTAGCAACTCAGTGGGGTTCCTCAGCATCATTTTTGACTCCAAACTGTCGTGGTTGCCACAGCTGAGAGACCTGGAAGCTGGAATTCTGAAGGCACTGAGCATCATGAAATGCCTTAGCCACAGGTCTTGGGGAGCAGAAAGGGCGCACCTGCCCCAGTTGTATAGTACTTTCATGTATTCGTGGCTAGACTATGGGTGCACAGTATATAGATTGGTGAGGCCTTCTTATTTGGAGATGATTGATGCTCTCCACCATGAGGAGATTAGGCTGGCCACAGGTGCTTATAGGACCGGCCCCATACCCAGTCTCTGTACTGAGGCTGGTGAACCAGCACTTAAAATTTGATGGCAACTTCTCAAGGTGCATCAGGCATTTAAGTTCCTCACGGCTCCAAATTTATCAGCATACCACACTGTTGCATGTCCACCTCTGGAATACCTTTTCTCCCATTGTTCATGAGCAACAAGGCCATTTGGGATCCGCATTTGGTATGTGCTGGTGTCACTTGGAGTGGCACAAGTAGTACAACCTCAAATCCAGGATTTTAGTCGTCTGCTACCTGGTTACGGAGGGCTGCAGACTTTTTGATTTAGTGCAGTACAGGAGAGATTGCACTCCTGCTTCTTTTATTATTATTATTATTATTATATGCATATGGACCCTGTCAGATCACGCATTACATTTATGGTGAAGGTTTTGCTCACGTACAGCACTTCAGGTTTAATCACTGTATTATAATGTTTGATCTTTGTATGAATGGACATATATTTCTTATTGTAGATTTCATCCTTTCTCCCATATGCTCGTTTGAGCTTCTGTAACCAAACTTTCTGTGCTTCCTTTTCCAACTCTGTTGGTTCTATAATCTCACTGAGGTATTTGAAGTGTGGAACTTGTTTGATCTGCCCATATTTTGTTTTCAGTTCCTGAATGTCGAATTTAGTGCAAGTGAACTTGGTTTTCTTGAATGAAATTTGTTGTCCAGTTTTCTCAGCGCACTCCTTGAGGACTCCAATCTGTTTGATCGCTGTATTTCCGCTGGCTGCTAGCATTGCTAGGTCGTCTGCAAAAGCTAGACAACTGACCTTGATGTCCTCATTCTGTTGTCCAAGTTGAATGGGTTTCCAGTGGTCCTGGGTTTTAAATTCTTTCTCCCAATCTTGGATGACTTTATCCAGAACAAGGTTGAAGAGCAGTGATGGCAATCCATCACCTTGTCGCACACTGGTCTTTATGTCAAAGGGCTCTGACAATTCGCCCATGAATTTCACTTTTGACTTTGTGCCCATGAATGCTTCCTTGATGAGTCTTAATGTCTTTCGATCAAGTCCCTGTTTTTCTAAGATGTTAAAGAGGGACTGTTGATCCACCGAATCATATGCCTTCTTGAAGTCGACGAACATACAGATGACCAGAGGGCTTTGGGTTGCTCTCTATTTCAATAGCATCTTCAAATTGAATATTTGTTCAACAAAAAAAAAGCCTTGGTCGGAAACTGGCTTGATAGTCACCAATTTTGTTTTCACGCTGTTGTTGTGTTCTTTGACGAAAACACGCAGATAGAATTTTGTAGGTGACTTCAAGGGGAGAAATCTCTCTGCAGTTATTGGCATCTGTTCTGTCACCTTTCTTGTGTAACAGATGGATGAGTGCACAGTTCCATTCTTCCGGTACCTTTTCCGTTTTCCATATGTCTATGATGATTTGTGTGAGCTCCTCAAGTGTATTTGGGCCTGTGTTCTTCAATAGTTCTGCAACTATACCATCTTCTCCAGAAGCCCTATTATTCTTGAGTCTGAAGATGTGTTTATGGATTTCTTCTTTGGTATGTGATGAAGATTCTGGGTTTACTTGTGCGGCAGTCTCTTTGGGCCATCTTGAGGTGGGCTTCTGGCAATTGAGTAGCTCTGAGAAATATCGAGCCAGTTCTCTACAATTATCTTGGTTGGTCAGTGTGAGTTTGCCGTCTGGTTTTCGCAAACATAAGTTCCGAGGGATAATCCTCGAATCCTCCCTGTGAACGTTCTGTAAAAGTCTCAAGTACTGTGATCTCGGAAGTCTTTTTCTACCGAGTCCAACTGGTCCTTCATGTGCCTCCTCTTTGTTTGTCTGAAAATTTTTTTAGGCTTTCTTTCTGGTCTGAAGGTATTGTTGAGTCTCCAGTGACTTTTTTGTTATATTTCTGGAAAGCACTCTTTCGTTCTTCCAGTGCTTCTTCATATGCGGAGTCCCACTATGGGTGTTTCGTATTCTTCTTCAGTGGTCGTGCCTCTTTGGCTATCTAGCCCATAGCTCATGGTCTCGCAGTCGTGTTCTCGCTTCCCGAGCATGGGGTCCTGAGTTTGATTCCCGGCAGGGTCAGAGATTTTCACTTGCCTCGAGATGACTGGGTGTGTGTGTTGTCATCATCATCTTGAAAGTGGCAAGATTGGGCTGAGCAAAGGTTCAGAATTTGTACGGGTGCTGATAACCATGCAATTGACCGCCCCACAAACCAATCATCATCATCATCATCATCATCATCATCATCATCATCATCATCATCATCTTTGGCTATCTTGATTATCTTGTTACGGAATTGATGCCAGGTGCCTGCATTTTTCTTTTCCCATTCTTCTTTTATGTTACTTCCTTCGATCTTTTTGGTGTCGAATTTTTGAGGATGAGTTTTCATGTGGTGGATTCTTTTCAGAGTGAATTTCACTTTCATCCATACTAGATAGTGGTCAGAGGCACTGTTGGCTCCTCTTCGGACTTGCGTGTCATGAATTTCCTTCTGTGAAGGGTGTGTGATGACCATGTGGTCATTCTGATATTCTCTGAGAGACTGTATAGGAGAGCTCCAAGTCTTCTGTTTTTGAGGATGTTTCCTCAGTGAGGTGGTCATTATTTTAAGATTGTTCTGTTGACACACTTTGGTGAGTCTCATGCCATTCTTGTTGGTGAATTTATGGGCCGGGATTTTACTTGTGGTCTTTTGGTATCCTTTTCTCTGCCAATCTGGGCATTGAAGTTGCCTAGTAATATCTTTGTGACTTCTTTGGGGGCCTAATTCCATAATCTTCTCGAGTTTAGACCAAAACTGCTCTACCTTCTGCAGATCTCTCTTATTTTCAATGTTCGTGGGTGCATGTACGTTAATTACTGTGTATTTTTTGTTTGCAGATTGTATGCGCATTGTCATTAGTCCATTACCGTATTTACTCGAATCTAAGCCGCACCTGAAAAATGAGACTCGAAATCAAGGAAAAAAAAAAAATTCCCGAATCTAAGCCACACCTGAAATTTGAGACTCGAAATTCAAGGGGAGAGAAAAGTTTTAGGCGGCATCTCCAAATCGAAACAAAGTTGGTCCACTGTAATATGAGACAATTTAGGTCGAATGAATGACGATACAGCTACAGTAGTTTGGTTCGAGTCGTAAGCTTAGCAGTTAAGCTTTACCAGGTAGCCATTGCTATGCGTCAGGCGCTCCGTCCGTATTTATACGGGTACCCTTCCTTTTTCACGTGCTTCGTCTGGTTTGAATTGATTGCTTATTTTTTCTTTGATCTGATAAGCGCAGTTTTCTTTGTTATAGGTGTTTACGTCATTCTACGCTGAAAATGCATTACTGTACTGTGTCATGCATTGTTTGTCGTACTCTGATACTGCGTATTTACGGCCTGTCGCCGATCGCGGCATGGCTTGCTTTTGAGCGCGCTACCGCCGCTTACAAATAAAAAAAAGAAAAAAAAGAGAGAGAGGAATCGTCTCATTAGCAAAACAATGGCAAGAGACTGCTACTTGTTGTTACTCACACTGCTGCTTTCTTTGATAATGATTAACAAGAACCAAATAATAGACTGCGTATGATAGAAGATGTTCTGAACGAGAGTTTAGCGAAAATTTTTCTCCGTTTGAAAATCTTTGCAGGCGTCTCTTTAGTACATTGCATTCTGCACAGAAATTAGTCATCTTAGATTTAAAAAATCTAGCCAATTGCCTCGCTTCATTTCTGACTGTATCACTGTTTAGCAAAAGAATAATACAAATATAAACATGACATGATATGTACATTCTTCCGCGTTTGCTGTTGTCTCACTCTAGTTTTGTGGTTTATTACGCAGACAGGATTTAAATGAGATAGTAGCAAACACGAAACAATACATGGCAAAATGTTTATATTTGTATTATTCTTATGGTGACGAGAATACTGCATGTGATTCACAATTTATAAAAGTTCGTATTAGCAACCATCTCTTCTCACAGATAGGAAAAAATTCAGAACGTAGAGTTGGCCATATTGACAAACATCCTAAACATTCTTGCCAGTCGGGTTTTCGTAGTACATTGAAATGCTGCTACATTCGAAGATGAACAATACGGAATTAGTATTTACTTTGTTGGATAATGTATGAAAATGCAGTGGTCGAAACTCGGTGCGGAGAAAAAAAGCTTGTCTTCCACCTTTTTTTTTTTTTTTTAATTTATTTACTGATGCAGAGGTTTTGGCGCCAGTATTTATCTTTGTGCCTACAAAGCATGCCTGTGTAGCGCTACATATATTCGACGGCAGAACTAAGTTGTGGCGGCACCCACCGACATTTTTAAGAACTTCCGCTTGCTTTGCGCTCGATTCTAAGCCGCAGGCGGTTTTTTGGATTACAAAAACCGGAAAAAAAGTGCGGCTTAGATTCGAGTAAATACTGTATTTATAGGGGTGACTTCTTTAATAGAATCAACTATGCTCTTGTGAATGACAAATGCCATACCTAGGAGTGGGGTGCCATCTCTTCCTATTTGTTTGTCTTTTTTACTTTTGAAGATACAGTACTTACCATAGTCTAGTGAGTTTTCATCTGTAAGGCGTGTTTCCCGAAGAGAGATTGCACTCCTGCTTATGTTTTCAATATGATATTTTCTTACATTTTATATGAGCACAACAACTACATGGGTCTAAACAGAAAAGGGGGGGAGGGGGGAGCAAACTGGTGGTTGCTCTGTTGTTTTCCCAGACCATGTCCTCAAGGTCCAACTGCCTCAAGACTTTACTGTGTTCGATGCAGAATTATATGTGGTCTTGTGGATACTTGAGCAGATGAGATGGTCTCCCAGTTTTAAATTTCTTGTGTGCTCCGATTCTCTGAGTGCCCTTCACCTCTGCAACATTTTTACATGACAGGTAAAGTAATCCACAGGTAATCCAGGATGCCCTCCTCCAACGATGAAGACTAGGGAAGGGGGTGTCATTTTGTTGGGTACCAGGGCACAAGGGCTTTGTGGGGAACGAAAGGACAGATCTAGCAGTCAAGAGGGCATGTTGTGATCCTCAGTTGTTTCAGTGTACCATCTCTCTGCATGCTATAGCCTCACTGTTGAGATCGAAAGTCTTCCATCAGTGGGAGGGTAAATGGATGGAAGTGACGGACAGTAAGCTACATCTAGTAAAGCCCACAACGCAGCCATGGTGGACCTCCTTGCTGCCATGTCGATGGGACGAGGTCATCCATACTCATCTTCGCATAGGCCACAGCCCTATAACATATGGCTTCTTGCCCTGGAGAGAGGCCCTCAGTGTGCACCACAATTTTATCGGACTGTGTTTCATTTTCCGACCAGTGGGCCACAGTGGATTTGCCAACAGGCCTGTCCTCTGTTTTAATTAATGTCCAAACGAATGTAGTTTGAGTTTTAAAGTTTTGTGAATCATCCAATATTTTTCCCAAGAGTTCATGGGAATGGTTTTAATGTGTTCACAGGGTGACTGACTCTCGCGTTTTTTGTGAGCAGTCAACTAGTCACATTTCCCTGTGCCTTTCTTTTAGCTCCTGTATCATTTTACTTATGTTTTAGTCTCCCGTATAGCACATTTTAGAATTTCTTCATTGCCTTAGTGCATAAGTTAACATTTTCAATGTTTTATCCACATTCTTTCTTTTAACATGTGTAAGGGCGCTCGTAACCTCACCGTGTAGCGCTCATTAGCGCCACACACACACACACACATTCTCTCTCTCTCTCTCTCTCTCTCTCTCTCTCTCTCTCTCTCTCTCTCTCTCTCGAATCACAAGTCACATACTTTCTAACAACCACAAAATTCTCATGGTGTCTTCTTCATACATGTCAATCGTGCTGTCACTGAGCTCGCAAATTTCAGACTGCATTCCTTTAAGCCCAGACTGTGGACTTTGTTTCACAAGTTCACCACAAGTGCCATCTGCAGCTGTGCCCACAGTTCTACTACAAAAAGCAGTGAGCCCAAGGTGAAGTACATGGTGTGCCTACAGTGCTGTGTTGGCTGTACCCGTCATTGTAGTGCAATAAACAAAACTGAGTGGTGTAATTTACTGTAAGTTAACGACCAACCAAAGGTTGGTTTGAATGTCCCAGTGTGTTAATAGACATGAAATTATCGGAAGGAATATACCTTTGCTTTGTCAGATCTTTGGACTGACTTACCCAGCCAGTCACAGGAGACCTACAGGTAAAGATGGATTCCGAATCATGATGCAGCTCGACATTTTTCACATTGACAAGTCATTCCCAGAGGTAAAGAAGCATAAAAGGACTCAAAGGTTAGCAGGAATTAAATGCTGAGCACTTGAGTTTATAATCTAAACACACATAAAAAAGAAAGAATTACTTTACAGATTTTCCAGGGCTAATTTAATTGTTTTACATACTTTATAATAAGTACTTCAAATTTGGATTAGGGTTGTATTATTTCTTTTGTGTTATGACAGAGAGGCATGCCGAGTTACGTGCCACAGGCAACAAGAATAAATGTACTTTATTTACCCTCAGTAATGGAATACAACAAAGCAGTAATTCGCACTTGAGTCAACGCTGCTTGGTTCCAATACACTGGTAGTCATTGATGTGGCACTGGTAGAGCCCTGACAAGACATCTGATGTTACTTTATGTGTTACAACAGTATTCATATTTTGTTGTTATAAGGGAAAAGTTAATTTTCCACCGTAAACATGAAATTTATTTTTCAGTGTACTGTATCAAGTACTTACTTTGAATAACCAAAAATGAAAGAGTAATCAAAGAATTATTTCAATAATATTCATGGCTACAATGCAGCATTTGCTATGGTCAGCTCTGAGGCAAAATTTTCATACACAGTTTTACATGCAATATATCACTTTTTAAGATACATGACTTTATCATTGGTCACCTCCAATGTGTGGTCATTCACCATGTCATGCACAGTTACATTTTTATGAGATCAACATATTAGGTCAAATTTCAGGTACAGGCAATACTAGAAGAAATTAATGTATCTCTTGGGATCCACTATTAGGTAACACAGATGTTTACTGAGGGCTGCCGCCTCTCCAGGACACTGGCAACACCATCACAGAAGGTACAGGATAAATAGTGCAATCCCAACATAAGCACAATGTGTTTGTTGTCAACCATGTATCTTGCAGCCACCACAGTAACACACATAGTCAGCTTTGCCACTGTTAGTGCAGGCATCACGGGCACCGACTCCTGTTCTGCAGATCACATGTCCACCAATTGCTGGAGGAGTATTCTTCTACCAGGCAGCTATAGAGAATGCCAACTGGAGCCAGTTTGCATGGGGAATCACTGCAGACCAAACATCAGCCACAATCACCGGTCCCTCGATTAGAGCTCCTAGGTCCCAGTGCATTCCTTCTCTCTGAGTCGCATCCAGTCGCATCCAAGTCTTCACTCTGTGCCTCTCAAGTTCTCAATAGTGTCTGTCAATATGTCACGCCAAGCCGCATTCCAAGTCTTCACTCTGTATCTTGTTTGAGTTTCTCCATGCTGGGCTCGACAGCAGCCACACCTGTGGCCTGTCAGTGTGGAACGCACTGTTGCTCCACAGCCCATTCAGTGGAACCCATCTGTCCACAGTATTAAAAGTCATTTTTGCAGCAGAAAAAAAAGCACAAAGTTCTTTAAAATGTCACAGGAAATGCATTAACAAATGACAAATACAGCAAAACCATGGGAGGTGGCAAATGTTTACTCCCGCCCTCAGCATCTGCACTGCTAGATCGCCATGTGTGAAAGGATCAAACACAGCTGAATCAGCGCAACCAGTCCCGTGGACTAGCAGGTTATGCAGTCAAACTGCCAGCGTATAAAGCCTTATGGGGGCTTTGTCTTCAGTCAAGAATGTGACTTACTCGTGTGACCAAATTGCCAGTGACCAAAATGCAAGCATATTTTGGCTGGGTAGGAGCATGCTAGGGAGAAATGTAATTGGTATGTTTCCACTCTTGGACAGTATTGGCAAAAAGGTAATGATTTTTAATTTCCAATTTTCCAGTCTTATTTTACCCAACCAGACAGCTGTGCATTTCAAAGTGTTGCTTCCGGGACAAAGAAGTGCACCAGCCATGCGTCGTATTTGCCTGGTGGATTAAAAAGGAGGGTTGGTATGCTGGCCATGCTGGATCTGTTTCCACATATCCCCTGATGGGAATACTGGGCTTTTACCCAAGTCCTGCCTCATTTGCATGATTTGTAAATATTTAGGTACCTTTTTGCTCACATTCACACTATGCACAAACATTTGGGGCACACACATTCTGTCCTGGGGGGGGTAACTGGGTAGCAACGGGAAACACATCAGGCCATCCTTTTGAAGCATGCTAAAACCCTTAATAACCACACTGACCCTGCATTGGTGTGGGACAAAAGCACAAGAAAAAGAGTAATGTACAGTCTCCTTTTCTTTATGTATGGTCATTAAAAAGTCACTGCTGGGAGATAGTTCAGTTCGTTACCAAAATAATTATTTCCAGAATAGTTAAGAGAATTGTACACAAGCTCAGATTTATTTATTGATTGATTATTGCCACATTGACATTGTATCAGCATGTTTACTCTGTGTTAGAATGTTTGCCACAATAGCTTGACTGTTGGGCACCTTCTGATTATCTCAGGCCATCTAGACCCTAGTTACTGCAGCCACATAATTATTTTCTGTTATTTCTGTTGTGGGTTATTGTAGCTCTCTGCATATTTCAGTTATACTTCCATCCACTATGTAATAAATGTTTTCTATTAAATTATTGTGCCACAGGAGGTACCATTGAAATGGAGGGATGTAGAAATATTTCCGTAATGCCTTGCATAATTTGAAAAAATTTGATAATATGAATGGAATTTTATTTGTTGATAGTATACCTTATCTAGTTTTTATAGATAATGTGCAAATCAGTAATTGATGAAATCAAGAATTTTTTTTAATTTAATTTAATTTTATTTATTTATTTATTTTTTTTTTTTTTTATAAGTACAATGTAGTTATTTTGCTGCAGGTCTTCAGTGATCATGAAGATAGCTTTGTGACATTTGAAGAAATTGGTGTCTGGTGTACGTCACGTGATAATTCTGCTACATATTTAGTTCCTTCTGGTGTAGAACCAGCATTTTGGGACTGGATTGGAGTGTATAAGGTGAAATATTATTTAGTGTAATTAGTAACTTTAAATAGCTATCACTTGTCTTAAATACAGAAAAAGTGCTGTATTAAGTACCATGTGACATTACAGGCGCTAAGCTTTATATTAGTTGGATGCTAGAAGAGTAGTTAGCAGTTGAAACAAGCAGTTTTTCCTGGGAGAGAAGAATTAGCTGTTATTTGTGGGCTTGGGCATTGTTATTGCAAAATGCCTGCTTCAGGTCTGAACAATTTCACTCATGGTTTGAGAGCCAAGAGTTTTGAAATCAAATTTGAAGTGCCAGATAAATGATTGTTTTAACTTAGAAACTTGTGTTCATCTATTTCATTTACTAGCTGTGGCTGCATGTAATTATGGGCTTCTATTATGTTATAGACAATGGAAGATAGCCAATGAGATTTTTGGACTTAATGAGAAAATTCATACTAACCCCTAGACAGCAGGATTCTTCCAGTAAGAAGTTGTGATCCAACTCGTACTAAAAGCATTTTATAAGCAATTGAAAGTCCTGGATGGAATAGTGACAGTATTACAAAAAGGATACATTACGATTCACCTTACAGAGGAGACTTCGGGTTGTAGACAAGCACAGTGAAAAAACTGCTATAAATTTAAGCTTTCATCCAAAAGGCCTTGTTCAGAATTCGAAAAGACAACACAATCACATGAGCTCAACTCACACACACGATGACTGCGGCAGAGCCTTGTAGGGGATAGTCTGTACGGATGGTAGGTGTGATGTGGAGGCTGGGTAGTGCCTGAAGGGAAGGGATAGCATGGTTGGGGTAGGGGAAGGTGTAGTGCTGCTTTTGAGAGCCTGCAGGGACATGATGGAGACAGGGAAGGACTGCTAGGTGCACTCAGGAGGTTTGTTGGGAGATGGGGCGGGGGGCATACTGGAGGGTGCGATGGTGGAAGAAAAGGCTATGTAGTGCTGGAGTGGGAGCAGGGAGAGGTGGATAGGTGAAGAACAGGAGGTAGGAAAGGCTGAATGCTGGGGGTTATGGGAATATAGGATGTACAAGGGGGTACCCAAAAGAAATTGAATTTCTTTTTGGTGGCATAGCTTTTGTAGTACTGCATTTTGCTTCCAGGAGTGCATAGAGTGAACATTCCAGAGTCAGTAAGCCAAGTGCCATTGCTGAAGGTCAAGACTAGTTTCGCCAGAGTTTATAGTGACAACTGTTCTGTGTGATTGTTGTTTTTGCAATGGCTGCTTTCTGTGAACAGTATGCGGCAGTGGAATTCTGCTTTTTGCTTGGAAAAAGTGGAACAGAAACTCTTGAAATGTTAAAAACAGCATACGAGGAAACTTAAGTGTTCGTGCAGATCACAAACATCTGAACCAGGTGAGGTGGTTTCGAATTCTGGATAGTTAGGAAGGATTCCTCAGGAAGACTCATGAATAGGTGCCTCACCAGGTTTAGTTTCATTGATGACATCTTAGTGATTGGACCGTGGTCGAGGATACCCTATCCACATTCCTCTAGAATCCCAACATCTTCTACCTCATTCACTTTACCCAGTCCTCCTCAACCCAACAAACCACATTACTCAATGTTGACCTCTACCTCAAGGATGGCTACATCTGTACCTCCATCCATATCAAAATCACCAAACACCAGCAATTTCTCTATTTTGACAGCTGCCACTGATTCCATCCCAAGAAGTCCCGTCCCTATAGCCTACCCATCTGTTGTCGATCTGTTGTGATGAGTAGTTCCTTTCCAACTATACCAAGTATCTACTGAGGCTTCACAAACTGAAATTGTCTTCCCAACATTGTACAGAAACATGTTTCTCATGCCTTGTTTCTCTGCTTGCCCAACGCCTCCCATATACCCAAAATCCAGCCACAAAGGAGCACTTCCATCACGATGCAGTACCATCCAGGACTGGAGCCACTGAATCACATTTTCCACCAGGATTAAAACTACCTCTTATTGTGCTCTGAAATGAGAAATGTTCTACCCACTAACCTTCCCACGCCTTATACAGAGGTCTTCCACCACCCACTAAACCTATGCAATACCCTTGTCCATAAATTTTCCATCCCTGCTCCCAGCCCCTAGCCTCATGGCTCATATGCTTACAATAGTCCTAGATACACGATCTGTCCCATACATCCTCCTACCACCACCTACTCAATTGCACTCACAGGCATCTCTTATCCTGCCAATGCCAGGATTACCTGTAAAAGCAGGTATGTGATCTACAAACTAAGTTGCAACCACTGTGCTGCTTTCTATGTGGGCGTCAAAACCAACAAGCAATCTGTCCTTCATCAAACTGCGGCTAAGACACAGCTGGACCACCCAGTTGCTGAACATGCTGCACAGTGACTTCTTCACAGCCTATGGCATATGGATCCTTCCTACCAACACCAGCTTTTCAGAATTGTTCTGCTTGGACCTCTCACTGCGGTATATCCTACATTTCTGTAACCCCACCCCCCGGCCTCATCCTTCACTAGTCCCTGTCCTTCACCTACCTATCCCCTTTCCTGCTCCCACTCCAGAGCTATACAGACTTCTATTCCACCCACCCACTCACCCCCTACCAGACTACACAACCCTCTATTCCACCAAAGCATCCACCAATCCTTTTCCCTTCTTCTATTGCTCTCCTTTTCCCCACCCCCTCCTCCTTCAAACCTCCCAACTGGACCTACAAGCCCTACCGTTTATTACCATATTGACTTTTACACACAAAACAACCATAGTTGTAAATCTGAGCTTGCTCCAACTAAGGTTGACAACCTTCGAAAGTAAAAAATGGAAAGGTCTTTTAGGAAAAAAATTCCACCGTCCTGCTCAAAAAGGCAGGAAAAGGCTACATCGGATTCGGTGGGTAGTCAACTAGAAGACAGCAACGAATCGGAGCGTTTGCAACCATCCCAATGCACACTAAAACACAAAAAGAAGATTGAACATGAACAAATAAATTATATAGCAACACACAACATAAACTCACTACTTCAGACCGGAAAACTCAAGGAGCTAACAGATGGACTAAGTAAACAAAAAATTTTAATAACAGGGATCCAAGAAATGAGAAACACCACAGAGGACCCATTTGAATCACAAGGATACAGAATTTATAATGGGAAACCAGGACCGAGGGCAATGAAACAATGTCCCCAGTTTGGAACAGGGTTTTTAGTAAACATAAAAATAATAGATTCAGTAATGGATTTCCAAGCAGTATCACCAAGAATTGCGACTCTAAGCTTTAAAACAATGAATAAAACCTATACAATAATAAATGCTCATGGCCCAACAAATGAAAACAATTGTCTAACAAAAACAAAGGAAGAGGTAGATAAATTTTGGGACCTTCTAGAACAAACTGTGAACAGAGTAAATAAAAAGAATGTAAAAATCTTATTGGGAGATTTCAATGCTCGGTTGAGAAAAGAAAGGAAATATAAAGATATAATTGGAAAATGGAGTCCACATAAATTTACGAACAAAAACGGTCAAAGACTTGTAGAACTCTGCAGAGAACACAACCTTATATCTAAATCAACATACTTTAAGAGGAAGCCAAGTAAACTTAAAACATGGAAACATCCAGACTGGAGGAAGGGCGAGTGGCAGCTAGACCATGTCTGTATGGACAAAAATTTTCATAAGGAGATCCACAATGTTGAAGTACTGAGAGGAGTAGACACAGGCTCAGACCATTATATGGTTAAAATTAAAATCAAATTCACTCCATTAAAGAAGAGGACCAGAAAAACTAATCAAATAAAAAGGAGGTTTGACCCACATCAGCTAACTAAAAATAACAAGTACCAACAAATAACACAAACCATCAAATTAACAGATGATCTAGAACAACTAGCGCCTAGTCTTAAAAAAGAAGGAGAGAATCTAGCTCTCTTGAACCCACGAAGGAAACATGCATGGTGGACATCAAAATGTGACAAATTCCATGAAGATAGACACCAAGCATGGTTAAAGTTTCAAACACATAAAACTGAAGAAAATGTCATCAATCTAAAAAATGAAAGAAAAAAATTCACACAAAATATTAGAAGAATAAAGAGAGGATTTCATAAAGATATTATAAACTCTATAGAAGGTAATTATCACAAACCAACTCCAGGAACTACTATAAAATCTTTGGGAAACAACTACAACAATATGAGGCCCCTACACTAATACTGAAAGATGAAGATGGTAGAATGACACACAGTAACAAGGAAAATGCAGAAATCATGGCAAAAGCATTTAGCAAAATTCTAAATTGTGAGGAACCCAAAGAACCCATACAAATCAACATAAATACCCCAATAAAAACCAAACCTAACAAACTAGACCCTCCAACTTTACAAGAAGTAGAAAAAATTCTTAAAGAACAAAAAAATTATAAGGCATGTGGAGAAGATCAGGTTTTTGTTGAAATGAAATGTGGAAATATGCAAGTGACACAGTCAAGACCTCCTTACACATGGCTCTAACAAAAATTTGGGTAACAGAACAATTTCCCGAACATTGGACCACAGCTATCATCCACCCACTACACAAAAAGGGAGATAAGAGCAACCCAGACAACTACAGAGGAATCTCTCTCCTAGATTGCACATACAAAATTCTATCCAAGATCCTATATGAGAGAATCAAGGAGCAATTAGAACAGGAGTTAGGGGAATATCAGGGAGGTTTCAGACCGTGGAGAAGCTATGCAGAGCAGATAATTAGTTTAAAATTGATTATGGCATACTACAAGAAACGGAGCAAACCTCTGGCAATAACATTTGTAGATTTTAAGAAAGCATATGACTGTCTCCAAAGACCTTCAGTATTAAAAACTTTAAGAAATCTAGGAATCGATCCAAAACTAATTAAAATAATACAACATACTCTAACCAACACCAAATCAAAAGTGAAGTTTAGAGGAGAAATTTCAGAACCATTCCTCATAAAAACAGGCTTAAGACAAGGTGACTGCCTATCACCATTACTGTTCAACTGTGCACTTGAATACATAATGAGAGAATGGTACAAGGACAATCCAAAGATGATAAGAATTGGAAGTGCAAAAGATGATATTAGCTTAAACTGCTTGGGATTTGCTGATCATCTTGCTCTCCTAGCCAACACTGTTCAAGAAGCCAGGCAACAAGTGAAATCACTACAAGAAATAGCAGAGAAAGTAGGCCTTAGAATATCATTTGAAAAAACGAAGATTATGCTAACTCATCCACCACTTGCAAACAAAATTACAATAGGAGAACAGGAAATCAAAATTGTTGATAAATTTAAATATTTAGGCGAAATAATAACATACAATCTAAATGAGAAGCCATCATGGCAGAATAGAATAAAAAACTGAACTACGCAAATTACATTACCAAAACTACATACAACAACAAAAGCCTATCTATAGATGCAAAATTAAAACACTATAAAACAGTTACACAACCAGAAATAATGTATGCAGCTGAAACTATCTTCAAAACAACTAATACAGCAGAAATTGAAAGAATACTAGAAATAGAAAGAAGAATAATTAGGACATGTATAAATAAACAGTATAAAATAAATGGACATTGGAGAATAGCATCAAATGAAACAGTATATAAGAAAATAGAACCAGTCATGAGCACAGTCAGGAAGAAACGCATCTCATTCTTTGGACATCTGATGAGAACTCCAGAAAACAGAATTAGTAAAAAAATAATACAAAAATTGTGGGATAACAAGAGTGACATTAAATGGATCACAGAAATTAAGGAAGATATAAAAGAACTTCAAATTACAGTAGATGACCTAAAAAACAAGACAGAGAAAACCAGAATGCTGCAAGACCCGCAAACCAGACTACAAATGAAAATCAATAAAAGGAGTACAGGAAGAGTTGTCTCAGATGAAGAAAGAAAGAAAATATCTGAAAGAATGAAGAAATATTGGGCAGACAGAAGAGCAAAACACCTTTCATATAAGAATAGACTCTAATAATTATATTACCTAAATATCATATTAAGTTATTGTTGAACCAAATTGTATCCCCGTGTAACAACTTGTTTACAACTTTGTATTTTTGACTAGAGTGGTCCAATTAAGGCCATAAAATAAATAATAATAACACACAAAACACAACATTACATTATTCTCAAACTCGAAAGAACAGAAAAGAAAGAAATCCTGCATCAAGCAAAAAGCATGTGTATGTATTAAAGGTTTATTTTACATGTAGTACTCCTTAGCATCAGGTGCTTCTATATCTGAGCGATGAGCAGAACATTTGGTGATTTTCTACCATCTCATAGCAAAGGTTGAGATCTAATGCAACAGCCTGAAGTTGCCGTGAAAACGAAACAGTAATTTCAAATACAGTGGCGGCTACTGTCAAAGTTAAGACAGTCATATCATTGAATAGAAGCCAGAAGACTTGCACTTTCCAATGACGGAGAAGTTCTGTCCATTTCTTCAAGGAACTGTACAATAGTCAAAGAGCTCTTTGAATTGAAGGGGTGCCAATGCCTTTCAAGCCAGCTTGTGTCACTAAGACTTTGTTTCTTAACTCTTTTCGCCTCTGGGTGTTTTTCAAGGATAGCTCGCTTGATAAGTATCAACCTTTTTGCTGACTCTCTCACAATATTGGTAACACAACTTACAAATCGCATCATATTGCGAATACTAGGCAATCTGCAGACCCTCACAATAGCTAGGTTTAGTTTATGTGCTGCACAATGCGTATAAGTCACTAGCAGTTGGAGCTGCTTTATTCGGGATTGTACGCCACTGAACTTTCCAGACATGTTGGCACTTCCATCATAACCTTGACCTCTTAAATTCTTAACTTGTAGGCTGACTTGATTTAATTCTTGAATGATTCGATTGCTTAATGCAGCACCAGTCATATCAGTTGCAGATAGAAAGCATATGAAGTCCTCATGTATTGTGCTTTTTTTGTAAATTCAGATACCTGGTACAACAACTGAGTTGTTCCGTCACCAAGGAAAGCATAATATTTTGCTTCTTTGACAGTGTCGAGTACCTTTTTCATAATGACAGAATGGCAACAATCGATCAGCTGATTCTGAGTTGTTTTGCTCAGATACGTAGCATTTTTTTGGGACAGTCTGGAGGGATGAATCACCTGAATCAATGCGAAATTTTAAAAGTGCTTGAAATTTTCCTTGGCTGATTTCATCACTCAGTGTACCATCATCTCGGTGGCCTCTTAACGGTACGTTTTCTCGATCACATAATATGATCGTCTTCACTGCAGGAATCGGCCACTCTTTGTTTGATTTAACAATTTTCAGTTTCTCAATTTTGATTAAATTATTTACAAATTTTTCAGGATTTTCATATGAACTTTTGAAATGTGTGCTTTTTAAAACTGCCATTTTGTGATAATCTGTGGCGGAATGGTTTCTGAACCTTTCTAGTACTTTTATGTATTTGCACAGCGGACGAGTGACTAAAGATCTTAGAGCCACAGAATGCTTTCCCCCATTATCTGCTCAAGAAAATAGTACGCAAGGCAAATAATATGCACTGTTCTGTTGTTGGCTATAGATTAGCCAAGAGTATTTCTTTAGCCTGTAAGAACGAAACTTTCTTTTTTGTCCACCCGCTGCTGCTCAGAATATGCATAATTATGACATTGTTCTGAAGACTCCATCAGATGTTTATACTTTCCCTCATCACTGAGTACTTTTCCTACCACATACGAAATATCAAAAGGATTTGCAGCACAAGTAGTCAGTGTACTAGCCACTTCCATTGAGACTGGTTCTGGCTCTGTAACAACAGCAAACAAAAACTACAACTTGTATACACAAATCAGAAAATCGTATACAAGCAAATCAAAAAATCGTATACAAGCAAATCAACTACTTATCAACAACTAGAATAACTCATCAGAACTATATCACAGGTTTATTTAAAAAGGCAAATAATCATTTAAGGGTTTAAAATAAAACTCACTAATATATATAAAAACAAAGATGATGAGACTTACCAAACAAAAGCGCTGGCAGGTCGATAGAGACACACACACACACACACACACACACACACACACACACACATCAGTGGGTTCTATTTTTATTTTTAACTGTAAATTTGTTGTTAACATATTAACATTTTCGTCGTTTACAACGTTATGTAAAAGTTACATTTATAACTTAATTGGCGAAAAGTAACATACCTTACATTATATTATTGTCCTCTTGTTTTGGTAGCTGTTATGCTACACAATATACAACATGTCATCTGCAAACAGCAAAACGTAATTTATTTTCTATTTGTTATGTATTTGCGAACGGAAATAAGACTGTATCACGTTTTCTTTCTGTAACTTACAGTTTTGAAGTTGTGGTACGTTTTCCTGTCTTGTTGGCGGAGTAAATGGGCTTACTTCTTTGCCTGTGTTCGCGTGGTAATGCAGTTTTTCGATTACTCAAAACATAGGCGGAGTTTTCGCTGCCACTACGTGTTGTTGTGGCTGTATGGCGTTCGTTTGTTTCGTATCGCGTTCTGCTGGCTGAGGCGCGCGAGTTTGAATTGTATTTGGTGTTAGTTGTGTGTGGTGTATGTGGGTTTGCCTGTGTGTGATGAGTACTGGGGCAGAGAGAGTATGTGTGTGTGTGTGTGTGTGTGTGTGTGTGTGTGTGTGTGTGTGTGTGTGTGTGTGTGTTTTACTTGTATAGTTCTTCTATTGTGGCGAAGAGAGTTTTGTTGCACAGTGATGTGTATTCATTGAGTACTTTCTTATAAGTTCCTACCTGTGTCAGCACTTCTGTTGGTGGTTCATTATTGTGGCAATATTGTTTCTTCCTTCAGGTTCCTGCTCGAATCAACAAATCTGAATTCATCATTTCAGATTTCATTTTATTTTTTGCTTTAGTTTTAATAATGTTCATCTGGCCAAAAATTCTTTCCACTTCCGCATTTGCATTTCTGTGTTGAAGCATTTCACAGCACAAATTAACGTCTCTTTTGGGCCATTTATTTGTCATTGAAAACCAGTTTTTGTTAATGTGCCAGGATCAATATTACACGATTCAAGGAGAGGAATCAATGACTTTTTAACAACACGAAGAGCTTTGGGCACTGAAACAAGTGAAATTCTCGTCAAAATTTCTTGTTGTCTGGAAGCCTCTTAGCTCAGGATTAGGTTGACCAGACACATCTAGAGGTCATGGATTAGTTAATTTGGTAATGGAGAGTAGTCTGGGTGGTAAAAATGTAGAGGGCCCCCAGTGCTTGGCTATGATTACCAGGTTCAAGTGGGTGTAGGTTCCATTAGTTACACAAAGATGAAAAGACTTGCATTGGATACAAAAGTGTGGGAAGTTGCATAAAACCAGTGTTCTGACTGAAGACTGCAACAACTATGCTAAATACAGCATGCCATGTGTTTGATAAATGCAGATCACCACTAAACTTGGCGTAACAATATTGGAAAGCAACAGGTTCAAATTTCAGTCCAACTATCGTAATAGGATAGACTTTTCCCAAGGTTTCACATAACCACTATATATAGCTATGAACACATTCACATAGGCCAAGAAGTGAGTTCTTTTAATAAATAATTTGTTTACTAAATCTACAGTTGTTTTGGTGACCACAGAAAATTTTTTGGAGAGAATTGGGAGGTGCTCAGTTACTGCTGTAATGAAGAGCAAGAATTTATTGAGAGACTAGGAATAGTCAGTCAGTCAACAAGTGTGTTTCATGAAAATTATTGTCATTGGCAACGAGGATCCTGCTCTGACATAGTTGAATAACGGTGTTAAAAGACGTCCAGAATACAGATACTCTGCTGGAAAAGCTTAAAACTGATCTCTGTTTTGAAGCTGTAACTGTTTTCCTTCTGATAGGAATGATCAATTTTAGCTCACTTGTAGTAGTAGTAGTAGTAGTAGTAGTACAACAATCACTAAGTGTGTAGGGAATATTTCAGAACAGGTGCTTCAACTGATGCATGCTCCAGATTTGAGAAGTAATTGGGATAATAATTAACAATATTAAATTTTTGATGTTAGGTAAGTGGAATCAAATATATTGGGTATGAAGCCCGTAAGGAGTGGTCCTTATTTGAGGCTTACTGAGCCACACAACGGTCCATATGAGATAAGATTTGCAGAAGTGACAATAAGTGTAGGATATTTTCCCCAATTGGTGCAAATAGAAGAAGAAGAAATAACGAGGTAGCAGCAAACTGAAGGGCATCCAAAGAATATCTTTGCATTCTTTTGGACAGATGACAGTTGTACAAAATTTCTGAAATAATGACGTTCTTGCCATTGACTGTAATTATTGTTTGTTACATTATTGGCCATTGTGTAATTGTCAAGTGGTGCTTGATGTGCGTGAAGACGAGCCGAGCCACCAAGCTGTACAGCCACCAGCATATGGCAGACAAACATAAAACATATAACAAGTTGTCATGCATAAAATTAGTATAAAAACTGGTTAATTTAGCAGCAGAAACAACACTTCCTAGGCGGGTTACATATAGCAAATTAAAAATAAATGTATAAAGTGCTATTTGGGGAATGAACTATCTATGTAAAATATAGCAGGAGAGTGCTAGCTGAATGTAAATGATTGTGGAGTGAAGGAAACCACTCACTGAATAGCAAGAGCTTTGAGCTGTTAACAGAAACACACAAAACAGGGAGAAAACTTGCTAGTTTTCGGAACAAATAACTTGTCAAGTTACAGTAAATGTGTACATGCCCCCCCCCCCCCCCCAAAAAACACACACACACACACACACACACACACAGGGTTTGTGGTGGTACACCTCACTTTCCCATCAGTTCCTGTAATAAGTGGAACCTGAAGAAGATGTTGCCATACAGTGTGGCCTTAAAAGCACCCAACTCTATCCTACATACAGATGTGAACATCAGTTAATCCAGGCTTACCTTGGGGAGGTAGGTGTAGAGGAAGGGCTGGACCACAGTCATAACAGTGGGAGAGTCTGAAATTTTACTCGTTTCAATTAATGTAGTCTGCACTTAAAATCTACAAACAGGAAAATGAATATTAAGAACTGAAATGGAAGGTAAAGGTGCATTAGCATACAGTATCAGATTTCATACATTATCAAGCATCAGTTAAAAATGTCACAAAATGTTATCAAAGAAGCCATTATAAGGTTGAGACAAATGTAAGAGAGATGTCTTCCAGTCTGGTTGATCATTTGTGTCTCACAAATAGTAAACAACATTCTCAATTTTCAAAGGTGTCACAGCTCTTAAATGTGCTTGAGGCTTTAGAGCCAGACTTTTGCCAATGTGACACCTACCACAGGGTCCTCTGAGATGGACACTGCCTATTTGGGCACTTCATGTTGACTGCTTCAGGACATTGACAAAAATGAGGCTGAGTGACCCTGCTAACTGCTGTTTAAAAACTTTTCCTAGCAGAAAACGGGCACTATTTTCTATAGCAACTCCAAATGGTGCTTCCTGCAAAAGGCTAAGTTCATTTTACAAGTGAACTCTCTGGTTCTGTTAGGTTACCATTAACTGGGTGGTCCTAGCTGCAATTACATCTAAGGAAGGTAGGCACTGCTGACATCCTTCTTCAAGCCGAGGAGCCCTCTAATGGTCACTCCCATCTTGGTGATCACCAATGATTACAGCTTGAAAGGCATTTCATTAAAATTAACTTGTACCAAAATTACTGCTTTATAGAGGGAATGATAATATGTAATTTCCATCCCAAATGTTTTATCGCAGGTTGTGAGAATAGTCTGGGAGGTTTAGAGAACAAGAAAAAGTTAACATATCTTAATCATAATTGTACATCTTGTGATATGTCTGATATTCTGCAAATCATTGGACAGCAAGTTTGCTTATAGATAGTTGTGCGCCTCTGGTGCACTGTGATACGTATAAAAGTTTGTTATAGTAAGCTAGTTGGTATTCACTGACAACTTTTTCTTTTTTAATGATGCAAATTTTACCATTGTTTCCAGGTATGCAATGAATGTTTTTCCTTATTGGAGCTTATTTTCTTAAGTAATTTCGTGTTTAAAAAAATGTTTTTGATTTTCTCAATTGCTGATTTAAAACTGAACTTTCTAGGATGGTTTTACAAGCCTCGATGACTACATCTGTTACTCATATGCTCCTAGAATGACTGTAGCTGTGAGATCTGATGATGGTTCCCAGGTGAAGAAAATAACATTCCCAGTCTGCACTCTAAGGACAACAGGTCTTCATCGTCTTGTATATTTTGGAAGTAATTCAGGAAGTATTCTAGGAATGAGCCAAGTGTTTGAAATCAAGAGTACTGATTCAAGCCACTTGCATAATGGATTTGATAATGATGAGACCTGAGTGTGTTGTTTGTGGTATAAAATGCATTATTTATTTGTCTGTCATCTGTGAACTTAAGTTTTGACAGTACATGCAATGGCTGGAGGCATTGCTGCTCGTTTGTATTGAATGTACAGTGTGTGAGAGGGTTAAATAGTTACTCTCTTTGTGATGCAATATTTTTGTGTAAAGAAAAAAAAGCTATTTCATCTGTTGAAGCACATTGGAGGCTGATACAGAATGCTGTTTTATACTTCAGCTTAAATGAAACTTCTCATATTGATAGTTCCATTAACACAATGGACTTGTGTCTGTAGTGTTTAAAACTCACTTGAATTGGATAGTACCTGTTTTGGCAAATTAGCCATGGCTCCTAGTAACTGTTAATGCAGTGTTGTTGCTTTCTAAATCTTACAATACACTGTTAGGTTTCAAATTATTGCTCATTGTTCTAAGATCCAAAAGATAAACTTTAGATATGTACTTACAGTATGTAAAATAATTAGTTATTTTCATGCATGTTTGGCTGTTTCTGCTGGCCATCTTAATATAATTAACCTAAATAAGAAATTTAAATGTCTTGAGACATTGGCAGTCCATAATCGTTCCTATAGTAAGCTAACACGTATTGCCAGTACTTTGCGTATTTTTTTGGAACAGTACATATCACTATTTTAACCTTTTTGTGACAGTATTTTGTGCAGAGCCTCTAGAAGAAAGTGTTTGTGGTGGGAAATTAATTGTATATGAAACAGATGTGGTGCATTTACTTTGTATTTTGTATACTCTAATTCTTAAAACAAAGTATAAGTGTTCACATGTACTTTCAGTATTTTGATATCACACTATCTGAATTTGCTGTTAGTCAGTCCTATGCATTCAACATAAGTTTTCATGTAATCACAATAGATAATATGTTGTTGATTTAAGAAATTATACGGTACAGTACCTGATTTCTTTAACTTGAAAGAAAGATTTTATTTTTGGGTGTAAATTATGTCATTGCTTTTTGCAAGGATCACAAATGTAAGCATAATTCGTTACTTTGCCAGTGTTCATTGCAGGTCCATTTGTCTCCCTTAGTTTCAGAACTGTAGGGGTAGTCTTTGCACACCAGTTAATTCAAATTTTGTGATGCTATAAACTCTCTGTGTGTTGGATTATACTTCTGATTATCATTAAAAGTCCAAAAAACATTTGTGTTCAGTCTGTTTTCTTTTTTATAGTGAAAAAGTTTATAGTTTGCAGTTTTTGTCATGTCATAAGCCTGTAGTTTATTTATGGTTTTATTTTTTCCATCTCCTTGGAAAGTGCAGTAATTTGTTACAGTATAAATATAGAGTTATTCTTATGAACATTATCACTGTAAAGAAAGACAGAGAAGAATATGTCATGGAGGATTTGCCAGTCTTTCATAAGCAGCTTTAACAGAGCTCCAAAGAGATATTTTTATTAAAGAAATATGTTGTTGGTTTTTCTTTTCTTTTACTCTGTAACTTTGGTGATGTATGTCACTTTTTCCTTTACGAATTGCATTTAATTATATGTCTTTAAAGTGATTAAACATGTATGCAAATGTTTCATGTGAAATCTGCTTAAAGTTCCTTTACAGCAATGACAAGTACAGTTCTTTAGAGCGATTTACCTACCAGGTTTACTATAAATTTTAATCTGATATATATTTGTTGGAAACAGTTGCCAACATTGAATTAGCACAGATATTAAACACAAGAATGTGACATTAGTTACCAGTACATCTTTCCCATTCCCTGTAGATTTCTTGTTTGCTTTTGATTTTTTTTTTTAATTGATAGATTTGCAGCAGATAACTAGACACTAACAGATGTGCCTCCTCCTGTTCAAGGAGACCTGTAAGCATAATGGATATTCCAGTATTGAAATATTAAACTAAGTATGAGGATAATAGCCATTTACCTGCAGTTAAATGATTGTGGCACATATGCTTATGTGAAAGGACAGAAAAATCATACCAGCTTTAAAGTCTGAGCTCTTTTCTTAGAATTAGGTAAAGCTAATACAATTTTCAGAGTCTTCAAGTGTGCCTATGCCTTCACATATTTGCTGGTGAGTGTTACCTATCTTATTTTAAATCTTTTTTATCCTCATTTTTTATTTTTTGGCTCAGTTAATAAAGTTGGTTTAGTAGTATTTTACACCACAAATGTTGACTTGTTCAATAACAGTTGCAGTTAATTATCAGAAAGAGTAAGGTAGTGTTTGTACGTATATGTTGGTTTCATTAAGGTAAAGATGTGAGTTTTAGGCATTTTGTGATCGTGTTTTGTCTGTGTGTGTTAAGTTATTTCATCATTTGTTATCTGTAATACATGAGTATTCTGATGAAGAAAATTATATGAATCCTGAAAGATTGTGCTTAATTTTTGGAAGCTATTGTGCTTACAGGTCTTAAGTTGCGTTTTGGAATAACCCAGAACCGACTAATGGCTGTACTTTTCTCATAACTATGGGTTTTTATTCTTTCAGTTTAATTAAGTATAAAGTCTGAGAGGAATAATATAAAGAAGGCAACCTCTGTTTTTTAAAACTGTTTCGTTGAATGTGATAGAGATGCTTCTGCATTACTAATGCTTAATATCATTTCAACTGCTTGTGACAACTTTGTTCATTTTCTAGTTAGACACTTTAAGGTCTTTTAGCCTCTTTTTTAATTGTGTTAAATGGACAACACTAATTATATTTAATTGTACAATTGTTGTTCATTGTGATACGATCTCATTAAATTGCTTTTTGTGTTCTGCATAATCTTTCTAATATGCTATAAACATTTTCTTAATGGAATATGCTTGTCTTTGTTGGTAAAGAAGTTCCAGTTGGTAAGCATTGCAGGTCAATGCTATAGAAAATGTTTTGTAATGTACAAATCCTTTTAACAACTGTAAAACTGTTACTTCTTAGTGGCTTCCATTAAAGACCACTGCGTTTTGTTTGTTCGATAGACTTCATTAGCTATGAGTTATGTAGGTATCTGTATTATATTTCAAAAAACAAATAACTTGGTTTAGCTTTCTCACAACCTTTTGTTTAAATTTTGTGAATAGAAATAGGGTTTCATACTTTTCATATGTGAATGGCAAATTATGGACGCATATCAAAGTGCTAGGAGCAAAAGCAATAAATCACAATATAAAAAATTGATCCCTATAGTGGACATGACCATTAACAAAGTAGTTGGTTGATGTAGCTCATCTGTTTAAGTTAGGTTTACAAGAACCCAACTTACTCTCCCTCCCCCCTCCTGCTCCTCACTTCCCCTACCATCATCAGTGCAGGTACATACTTACAGATCTTTCTCATCCCCCCCCCCCCCCCCCCACACACACACACACACAGAAAAGGCTAATTTTCTCATCCTGGTTTCAATCTGTATGATGTGATCTCCCTCATCTGTTTTTATGTCTATATGTACCTTTGCACTTACTTTCATTTGTTCATTAATTTTATTTTTGAATTCTGTTATCTCATCCTCCTATCTTTTGTATCCATCTCACTCTTGTGATTATTCACTTGTAACTACATTTAATTTCTTTCCTGCAATAAAATTACAGATAACTTTCTCACTGCTTCTCATTTATGTGTAATCTTCAGATGATTGCTTTGCTGGCCAGGACTATTTGTATATATTATTGTGTGTGGTTTCCTTGGTATTGTTTTCTGTCCCGCCACTGTAATGATTTTGTTTTAAATTCTTATTTGACATATTTCAATTTTGTTTTGCAGTTGATTTGTTTTTCCTTCTTTATTTCTGTTTCCTGGCCTTATGTCTCACCTTCCAGGGTGCAAAACCAGAAAGACAGCTTATTTTGGTTTGGAAGTGAATATCTGTATCTGATGATTTCAAACACCTGTGAAATACAGAGTGTTATGTAACCAGCTTGTATCTTGGTTCAGTGTTCATTTATTTGCATTCATTAGGTTTTTGCCCCATTTGCACCCTCAGCCCATTGACGACTTGTTGGCTCAGCTCAGAGATCCAAAATTGCAGTTGTCGAAATGTTATTTTACAGCTTTGATGAATAGTGAGTGCATTGTACTTACAAAAAAATCATAAGTTTCACAGAGTTTCATATTCGACTTTAAATTGTGGACGAGCTAGTCCTTAGGCCAATGGGAGATAACTGCTTACCACTGTACTGTAGCCTATAAGATGTAAACACACTTGAAATAATTTACTGCACACTGCCTTGGTATGTAGAAGCCCATGGCACCCACAAATATATTCTTTGAGCAGGTAAATTTGTCGGTGTAATGCATTCCCCTGTACTTGGGTATCAATTTGATGAAAGACATAATTATTCTGGAAGTCTATACACTGGTGATTGATGCAGACTGCATTCGTTTGTGAGAAAAAGGAAGTGATAAAATTTTGCATTTTAATTTCATTTTTCAGGAGATACTTTAGGATTTATTAGCATATTGAAGTCCTTTTTCTAAGCAGTCACAATCACTAACTGCCTTAGTTTTGCACTGTAAAAATTGTGTAACTGTTATATATAAGATTGATTTTTGTATGGGGCCAATATCCATTTGTACTTAGTTGTATATACAGGTCAGTGTATGCTTCCATGATTATAGTAGATGGGCTGTGCAGCTGAAAGGTTGAAAATGGAGACCTTTTATCTTCTAGCTTTTTAATTATTTTATTGTTTTGTGTGTACAATAAAAAGTGCCTTAAATTTTAAATATATTTGCCAATAATTTAAAATATTGTATCATAGTAAAATATATTTCTCAATAAAAATCTTTGTTTATTGCTCTTTGTTAAAATTTGAATATACCTTTACATAAAATAGGGCAATCAGTTGAAAAAGTAAAATGCAATCAATGAAAGAGGAAAAGAAAGGCTTACAGAAATCTGGTTAATTATCTAGAGCACATTTCAGCACAATTTCTAGCAATCGCTGGAAAATTGTGGAAGTGTTGTTAATATATTGTCCAACAGTTACTCATTATTCTCTACCACTCCAAAGTGATAGACTGAACTTCTACATCTGTACTCGACAAGCCACCTTGTGGTGTGTGTCGAAGGGTACTTCAGTAATCACTACATTTTTCTGTTTCCCTGTTCCATTTGCAATTTGTCTTTGGGAAGACCAGATACCTGTAAGTCTGTATTACAACCATGAATTTCTAAGTTTTCCATCATACTCATTTTGCAAGAGTTGTGTGGGTGGAAGTAATATGCTGCCTGATGGTTAGAAGTGGCTGCTCTCACGGTTGTAACAGTAAACCTCAGTGAGCTGCATAAGGTCTGTTGTGCAGCATATGCCAGTTTGATGAGCATCACCACTCTGTGTTACTAATTGAATCTTTAGTGAATTTACTGCTCTTCTTTGGACCTCCCCTATTAACCCTACACAGTATAGACTACATTAGCCCAATCAATAAAATAAAATGGATGGGTGGGAGGGGGTGGGGGGGATTTGCATAGTCACATTTTTGTACAGTGGTAGGAGGGAATTCCATGTTCAATATGCTAAAAATCCCAATTGGTGGAATGTGGTGTGTGTGTGTGTGTGTGTGTGTGTGTGTGTGTGTGTGTGTGTGTGTAAAGGTCACTTTTCTATGTTTTTCTTGAATAACTTGAAAATTGCAGCTTCAGTACTAAATAAAAATATGTTAAATTTGCTACAAAAAGATTCTATAATTCTTTCTTTAGTACTTATAGTTTCCACATTGCAGAGAATGGAAAATTGCACATTATTAAAAATATTGATGGTATAAAATTAACATTTATTGTTGAATGAAGCGAGTTCACAACAATTTTTAAATGCTTCTACCACATCTAAGTGCAGTAGAGTCCTATTTAGGGATAAATTGTCTTCCATGGGTGTAGCTGGGTGGAGGAGCGATGTGGAGTGTACAAGTGCCAGGAAAGGTTGGTCACCAAATAGTGGTTGTGCACTCCTTTCCTTCATAGGTCTTCAAACTGAAGAGGGAGCAGATTATTATGCACTCAGCTAACCCCACTACATCGCAAGATGCAGATGCAGTGTCATTCACGAAGTTATATCAACCCTCCACAGGAAACCTCGTGAATCATTGGTCACACAGTGTATAGATGTGCCTGGGGGTGTTTCTTTTCCACCAGCTGCATTAATACTACGTGGAATGCAGATTTGAGTTACTAATAATACTTATGCATGTGGGCAAGATCCGTGTAAATCTCTGCACACTGTTCTACTATGCCAGAGGAGAAAAGGATTTTTAGTCATGCTGTACGTCAGCTGTAGTATTCTGGGAAAAGCAACTTTCCTACCACAAGCACTGCTCCCTTTTCAGTTTAAAGACTGACTATACCTTCCCAGTATTTCCTGTCCCCTTAAGTGAGTAGATGAAATAACTTTGCTGAGCACATGATTATATAATTAAGTTATTTTCAGTTTATTAAGTGAGCATTTATTTGTAATTTTTAAGTGAGCTTTTATGTAAAATATTTTCCTGTAAACAATGGCTGAGAGGTGTTTAATTTGCATGATGTTGTCAGTGATTTATGTAGTGTTGGTGCAAAAGGGACTGGCTTGGCAAGTGACATGTTAGTGCTGCCTGTTGTTGACAGTGTATTGTATAGCCATCTACACTCTGCAGACCACTTTGAAGTGCGTGGCAGAGGATACATCCCATTATACCAGGTATTTGGGTTTCTTCCCATTCCATTCATGTACTGAGCACAGGAAGGATAATTGTTTAAATGCCTCTGTGTGTGCTGCAATTAATCTAATCTTGTTCTCACAATCACTACATGAGCAATAACTAACGGGCTGTACTATATTCCTAGAATCATCATTTCAAGCTGTTTCTTGAAACTTCATAAGTAAGTTTTCCCAGGATAGTTTTATCTTAGTGTGCCAGTTTCTTCAGCATCTCTGTGACATTCTCACATAGGTTGAACAAACCTGTGACCATTTATGGTGCCCTTCTCTGTATACATTCAGTATCCCCTATAAGTCTTATTTGGTGAGCAATATTCCAGAATGGGTTGCACGAGTGGTTTTTAAGCAATCTCCTTAGTAGACTGAGTGCATTTTCCCAGTATTCTACCAATAAACCAAAGTCTACTACTTGCTTTACTCACAAGTGAACCTATGTGATCGTTCCATTTCATATCTCCACACACAGTTACACCCAGCTATTTTTAGGAGGTGGCCAATTCTGGCTGTGGCTCATTGATATCACAATCAGAGGATACTACTTTTTTTATTATTTTGCGAAGTGCTCACTTTTACATTTATGAACATTTAAAGCAAGTTGCCAATCTTTGCATCACTTTGAAATCTTATCAAGATCTGACTGGCTGTTTATATAGCTTATTTCAGACAGTACTTCATTATAGATAACAGCATCAGCAGCAAAAAGCATGAGGTTACTGTTAATATTGTCTACAAGGTGGTTAATAAACATCATGAACATCGAGGGTCCCAACAGACTTCCCAGGAACAACCCAAAGATACTTCTGCATCTGACAACGACTCTCCATCCGAGGTAAAATGCTGTGCCCTCCCTACCAAAGCATCCTCAATCCAATCAGACATTTCCCTTGATAAACCGTATGATCATACTTACGACAATAAGTGTAGATGTGTTACTGAGTCAAATGCTACTCAGAAATCAAGAAATATCGCGTCTTCTTGAATGCCTTGATCTAAAGCCATCAGTATGACACGTGAGAAAAGTGCAAGTTGGGTTTTGCATGATCGATATTTTCATAATCAGTGCTAGTTGGCGTGGAGCATGTCATTCTGTTCAAGATACCTGCGTATGGTTGATTGAACTCAGAATGTGCTCTAAGATTCTGCAAGGTATCAATTTCAAGGATATTGGATGGTTAGTTATGTGGATCACTACTACCCTTCTTGTAATTGTGTGTGATCTGTGCTTTCTTCCAACTAAGATTTTTTGTTCAAGGCATCTATGACACACATAGTTAGAAGAGGATTTCTTCACTGCAAATTCATTTTAGATTCTGACAGGAATTTCATTGGGCCTAGGAGCTTTGTTCAATTTTAACAATTTTTAGCTGTTCTCAATACCACTTGATGGTAAATTAATGAATGATCAGAAAGTTACTGCACTTTTTCCACCATTAATTGTGTTACTGGCAGACTACATAAATCTCTTCCATTCTTGAACTGCTGGCACTTGTACGGGCTACACTGAGTGGAGCCACTTACCGCACATCTGCAGTTTATCTTACAAACTGAGTGTGAATATCTCTGAGGGAATGGAACTGATCATGTAAAAGTTCTGACCCACCCCTTTCTCAGAGGACTACAATAATTGTAGTAATAAAAAAAAATAAACGAACTTCGCAAATTACTGACCCTGCATGTGTTTCCATAAGAAATGCATATTAGTATGAGCATGTGCAGGTAGAATAATCAAAGTTCATTGTTCATATTTAACTTTGTGTTCGGTGAAATTGTTGTTTGGCTGTTCATATAGATGGTAGATTCTGATTTCTGCAAGACATGGTCAGGTTGTTACTTGGACATATGTACATTGAAATAAAATTATTATACAGAGTACTTTTTCACATCAACTTTTAAGTGACCACCAGATCCTTCATCGTGTGACACACAGACTACTTGTTGACAGTATAATAAAATCATTTGCAAATCGAGTTCACAGTGCAACAGCTCATGCCAGCTTTCAACTTGCTACTCCATAACTGACAGCACCAACTACTATCAGCAATAACAAAAGCAGATGAAGTTTACATACAAATGTATATAATATGTAATTTGATATAATAGATGTTTCTTAACTGAAGAGTGAGTCACGTAATATTTCATAAACAAAAGCATTTTTCTGTAACTTATGTTTTTAAATAAGTATGAAAAACAGTAAGTATGATTAGAATACTAAATCGCAATGTACTTAACTTTTTATTTATGGTGTTTCACGTTCTTCGATACTTTGCAAAAAAAGAGGTGTATTGAGCAGCTGCATTCCTATGTTGAGAAGTTGCATTCCCTTAACAACAGCTAACACCAGCAGAAAAATACAAAATCATTGAATTTGCAAACATTAATGGCAGTAAGATAATTGAGGTAGTCAACAATCTGTAAATATGCAGTTCTTCAAAGGACAACAGAGAGGGAGATTCTTGTAGCAACTTTCAACAATAATGTATCCACGACCCAGCGCACATGCCACCATGAAGGCGCAGTTCAACTTGCTGCCTGCCTGCCAGGCTACTGCCAGCGCTTAACTGGCAAATGCTACAGAGAATAGTCCACTTACCCCGTGTGTAAAGTAACAGTTTGAAGCAGCAGGGATTTTAAATTAAAATTGTAGTCCACCACAGCCAAAGGCAAAAGAAAATCTAGTGGGACACTTCCCATATGGCACATAGTTTACAGATGGATTATACCAACCCATCATTTCCAGTCCAGTTCTCTTATGTATGTAGACAAAATAACGTCACCGAATTGTTCTATGTATAGTACAGTTATTTTCAGTTTATTAGTGAGTATTTATTTGTATTTGCAGTTGTTAAATGAGCTATTATGTAAAAAAAGAAAAAGAAAACACCTTGAAAGCTGTAGCTTTAACCTGTCTATCACACTGAAGAACCTCTCCCAAGTGTGTGTTAATTTGTCTCCACTATCACTGGCTGGAATATTTTTCATAGCTTGAGGGGTATGAAATGCATCTCCCCAACCTCTACCATCCCAACATCTAGAGAAGCATGGGGGCTTGTTCCCTCTGCATTATTACTAGGACACTTAAATGCCATGGAACTTCAGGTATTTCAATATAAGTCAAGCAATGCATTAGAGATGATTACTGCTCTAGCAACCTGGCAAACGAGCTGTGAGCCAGATGGTGCCTTCACGGTGGTGTGTGCACTGGGCCATTGACACATTATTGCCTTTGAGAGATGCTATTAAAATCTAAAATCAATCTCTCTCTCTCTCTCTCTCTCTCTCTCTCTCTCTCTCTCTCTCTATCTATCTCATCTCTATCTCTCTCTCTCCCCCCCTCCCCTTCCTCTCTCCCCCCCTCCCCTTCCTCTCTCCCCCCTCCCCTTCCTCTCTCCCCCCCTCCCCTTCCTCTCTCCCCCCCCTCCCCTTCCTCTCTCCCCCCCTCCCCTTCCTCTCTCCCCCCCCTCCCCTTCCTCTCTCCCCCCCTCCCCTTCCTCTCTCTCTCTCTCTCTCTCTCTCTCTCTCTCTCTCTCTCTCTCTCTCTCTCTCTCTCTCCCCCCCCCCCTCCCCTTCCTCTCCCTCCCTCTCTTTTTTGTGATGTCCCCTTTGAAGAAATGTGTATTTACAGATTCTTGATCACCTCAATTACCTCATAACTGTTGATGTTTGCAAATTCAATGAATTTGTGCTTTTATGCTGATGTTAGTGGTTAAGGGAATTCAAGCAGTGACTAAGAATTTATCACCCTTAGTGATATGCTCCTCCCCCAATGAATTATAGACCTTGCCGTTGGTGGGGAGGCTTGCATGCCACAGCGATACAGATAGCCGTACCGTAGGTCCAACCACAACAGAGGGGTATCTGTTGAGAGGCCAGACAAACGTATGGTTCCTGAAGAGAGGCAGCAGCCTTTTCAGTAGTTGCAGGGGCAACAGTCTGGATGATTGACTTATCTGGCCTTGTAACATTAACCAAAACGGCCTTGCTGTGTTGGTGCTGCGAACGGCTGAAAGCAAGGGGAAACTACGGCCGTAATTTTTTCCCGAGGGCATGCAGCTTTACTGTATGGATAAATGATGATGGCGTCCTCTTGGGTTAAATACTCCGGAGGTAAAACAGTCCCCCATTCGGTTCTCCGCGCGGGGACTACTCGGGTAGACGTCGTTATCAGACAAAGAAAACTGGCGTTCTACGGATCGGAGCGTGGAATGTCAGATCCCTTAATCGAGCAGGTAGGTTAGAAAATTTAAAAAGGGAAATGGATAGATTAAAGTTGGATATAGTGGGAATTAGTGAAGTTTGGTGGCAGGAGGAACAAGACTTTTGGTCAGGTGAATACAGAGTTATAAATACAAAATCAAATAGGGGTAATGCAGGAGTAGGTTTAATAATGAATAAAGCAATAGGAACGCGGGTAAGCTACTACAAACAGCACAGCGAACGCATTGTTGTGGCCAAGATAGACACGAAGCCCACGCCTACAACAGTAGTACATGTCTATATGCCTACTAGCTCTGCAGATGACGAAGAAATTGAAGAAATGTATGATGAGATAAAAGAAATTATTCAGATAGTGAAGGGAGATGAAAATTTAATGGTCATGGGTGACTGGAATTCAATAGTAGGAAAAGGAAGAGAAGGAAACGTAGTAGGTGAATATGTATGGGGGTTAAGAAATGAAAGAGGAAGCCGCCTGGTGGAATTTTGCACATAGCACAACTTAATCATAGCTAACACTTGGTTCAAGAATCATGAAAGAAGGTTGTATACGTGGAAGAACCCTGGAGATACTAGAAGATATCAGATAGATTATATAATGGTAAGACAGAGATTTAGGAACCAGGTTTTAAATTGTAAGACATTTCCAGGGGCAGAAGTGGACTCTGACCACAATCTATTGGTTATGAACTGCAGATTAAAACTGAAGAAACTGCAAAAAGGTGGGACTCTCAGGAGATAGGACCTGGATAAACTGACTAAACCAGATGTTGTACAGAGTTTCAGGGAGAGCTTAAGGGAACAATTGATAAGAATGGGGGAAAGAAATACAGTTGAAGGATGAATTGGTGAAGGCAGCAGAGGATCAAGTAGGTAAAAAGATGAGGGCTAGTAGAAATCCTTGGGTTACAGAAGAAATATTGAATTTAATTGATGAAAGGAGAAAATATAAAAATGCAGTAAACGAAGCAGGCAAAAAGGAATACAAACGTCTCAAAAATGAGATCGACAGGAAGTGCAAAATGGCTAAGCGACGTGGCTAGAGGACAAATGTAAGGATGTAGGGGCTTATCTCACTAGGGGTAAGATTGATACTGCCTACAGGAAAATTAGAGAGACTTTTGGAGAAAAGAGAACCACTTGTCAAAAGCTCAGATGGAAACCCAGTTCTAAGCAAAGAAGGGAATGCAGAAAGGTGGAAGGAGTATATAGAGGGTCTATACAAGGGCGATGTACTTGAGGGCAATGTTACAGAAATGGAAGAGGATGTAGATGAAGATGAAATGGGAGATATCATACTGCGTGAAGAGTTTGACAGAGCACTGAAAGACCTGAGTTGAAACAAGGCCCCCGGAGTAGACAACATTCCATTAGAACTACTGACAGCCTTAGGAGAGCCAGTTCTGACAAAACTCTACCATCTGGTGAGAAAAATGTATGAGACAGGCGAAATACCCTCAGACTTCAAGAAGAATATAATAATTCCAATCCCAAAGAAAGTAGGTGTTGACAGATGTGAAAATTACTGAACTGTCAGTTTAATAAGTCACAGCCGCAAAATACTAACGCGAATTATTTACAGACGAATGGAAAAACTAGTAGAAGCCAACCTCGGGGAAGATCAGTTTGGATTCCGTAGAAATGTTGGAACACGTGAGGCAATACTGACCCTACGACTTATCTTAGAAGCTAGATTAAGAAAGGGCAAAAATACGTTTCAAGCATTTGTAGACTTAGAGAAAGCTTTTGACAATGTTGACTGGAATACTCTCTTTCAAATCCCGAAGGTGGCAGGTGTAAAATACAAGGAGCGAAAGGCTATTTACAATTTGTACAGAAACCAGATGGCAGTTATAAGAGTCGAGGGACATGAAAGGGAAGCAGTGGTTGGGAAGGGAGTGAGACAGGGTTGTAGCCTCTCCCCGATGTTGTTCAATCTGTATATTGAGCAAGCAGTAAAAGAAACAAATGAAAAATTCGGAATAGGTATTAAAATCCATGGAGAAGAAATAAAAACTTTAAGGTTCGCCAATGACATTGTAATTCTGTCAGAGACAGCAAAGGACTTGGAAGAGCAGTTGAACGGAATGGACAGTGTCTTGAAAGGAGGATATAAGATGAACATCAACAAAAGCAAAATGAGGATAATGGAATGTAGTCGAATTAAGTCAGGTGATGCTGAGGGAATTAGATTAGGAAATGAGACACTTAAAGTAGTAAAAGAGTTTTGCTATTTGGGGAGCAAAATAACTGATGATGGTCGAAGTAGAGAGGACATAAAATGTAGACTGGCAATGGCAAGGAAAGAGTTTCTGAAGAAGAGAAATTTGTTAACATAAAGTATAGATTTAAGTGTCAGGAAGTCGTTTCTGAAAGTATTTGTATGGAGTGTAGCCATGTATGGAAGTGAAACACGGACGATAAATAGTTTGGACGAGAAGAGAATAGAAGCTTTTGAAATGTGGTGCTACAGAAGAATGCTGAAGATTAGATGGGTAGATCACATAACTAATGAGGAGGCACTGAATAGAATTGGGGAGAAGAGGAGTTTGTGGCACAACTTGACTAGAAGAAGAGATCGCTTGGTAGGACATGTTCTGAGGCATCAAGGGATCACCAATTTAGTATTGCAGGGCAGAGTGGAGGGTAAAAATCGTAAAGGGAGACCAAGAGGTGAATACACTAAGCAGATTCAGAAGGATGTAGGCTGCAGTACGTACTGGGAGATGAAGAAGCTTGCACAGGATAGAGTAGCATGGAGAGCTGCATCAAACCAGTCTCAGGACTGAAGACCACAACAACAACAACAGTGATATGCTGTTGTGCTTAGTATACTTTTCCTTGAGGGGAATTCGGACATTGGTTAAGCTATGGTTAGTGTTGCTCTAGTTGTACTTTAGGTGTTTATTTGGTTTTAAGTGCTACGTTGTGATATTTTACTGTGTAAAAGTCTGTCAGTGTTAGTAGTATTCGTGAGGAGCAGATTTAGTTCCCATATGCATATTCGTTGAAGGGGTTTGGCTTTGATTGCAAACATTTCCTTAAATTGCATGTTAGTAAATAGTAATAGGGTGGCATTGCCCTGTGGTTTTATTGCAGTGGAGCCAGAACGGAGTGGGCTTCATTCGCCAAATTTTTCTAATATGTCAATAGGTGTTGGTCATATTTATTGTTTTTTCACTAAGTTTGAGTAACTGTTTGTGCTTCAGTGGGTTTCCAGATTAGGTTGTCTGGGGGTCATTAGTTTTTAAAGTTGTTAATTTGGGAAGTCTGTTGTAGTATTAGTGTTGTGATTTTTTTTTCTCTTTTTAACCTGTCAGTGGTTGTTATTTGCATTTTATGTGTAGGGACTTTAAGACAATTCTGAAACTAATGACTGATATACCTTACATCAGTTAAAGTGGTTTACTTGTTGTATTTAGTTGTTGGTCTCCATATGAAGTTATTCTTCATCATACGTGAAGTTGACTAGCGTCACATTTCTAATTAAGCTGTGAAACATGTATAACCTTAAGCCGTGCAGAGCAGTAATTGGTGTGTTGGTTAACTGCCCTCATTGATTGTTGGTTCTGGTCCCTAACTTTGGTGTTGCAATTAGAGGTAATTTAAGTATTGCAAAAGAAATAAACCACAGCCCCCCACTCAAGTAATGCTTGTGGAAACAAGCAGGGAATTAAACTGAAAAGTGAGCAACACTCTTGGTGGGGGATGCTGCCTTTCTCGGAAGAACACTACAGCTACTATACAGGGCACAAAGAATAAATTTTCAGTGTAGAACAGTGTGCAGAGATGACGTCCATATGTGTTCACTGCATTTATATTATTGGTAACTCATATCGGTATTCCATGTAGTGGTAATGCACTTTGTGGAAAATAAAGATCCCTTGACATGTCTATTCCCTGCACCATCAGTGATTCATAAGACACACTGTGGAGGGTCAATACAATTTTGTGAAACACCTTGTATTTACTTCAGACAATGGAAAATCCAGGATGGAATGTAAAAATATTATGAGAAGGAAAATTGCTGCTCACCATATAGTGGAGATGCTGAGTCACAGATAGGCACAACAAAAAGACTCTCACAATTACAGCTTTCGCCCATTAAAGCCTTCATCAACAATAAACACACACATTCACACGCACACGCTCATGCAAACACAACTGTGTCAGGCCTGAGTTGCTTTTTTTTTTTTAAATTTATTTTGTGTGTGTGTGTGTGTGTGTGTGTGTGTGTGTGTGTGTGTTGTATTCTTGGGTTTACTTCATGTGACATAGTGGAGGAGAGAAGGTGGGAAATTACCTGCTCCCTCTTCAGTGTGCAGATCATTGAAGGTGAGAAGTGCATGACCCTAATCTAGCAACCTGCTTTCCGTCACACTTCTACCCTCCACCCTCCACCCTCCCTGTTACACATGGTTACACCTCCAAAACACAATTTGTCCCTTAGTATGCCTCTCCTGCACCTAGATGTGGTATACATATTTAATATTTGTTCTTAACCTACTTCATTCAACAATAAACATTGTTGTATAATTAATACACTTGTTTTTAATAACCCTGGATTTTTCCATCCCTGCAACACGGAAACCATTAGTCATAGAGGGGGGAAATAAACTAATGGGACCTTTTTGTAGGACTTTTAATATGGTTTAATTTTGTACTGGGAAAGCCATGGTTTTAGGATTGTTGAAAAGGAAAAAAGAAACGTAAGAAACAGTCCTTCAAACACCTCCCCACCTCCAAACTCACATTCCACCAGTTGGGATTTTTAGTATGTTGTTAATGGCACTCCTTCCTATCTGTGTACAAAAATTTGCAACTACATAAATTTTTTCTCCTATATGACCTTTTTCAGTCTTCATTGACTGGGCTATGGACTAGTGAGCAGTACTCAAGAACTGGTCAAACAAGAGTTCTGCAAGTTGCTACAATTGTGACTGAATTAGATTTCCTTAGAATTTTAGCTTTGCATCCACTTTCCCGACATAAAGTGTTGTAATTTCACTTTAGAACATACCAGATGCATATTCCTAAATATTTAATGCTGGGGTCACAGTGGCATCAACACTGTGGAGTTCCGCCACCTACAGATATCAACCAAAGACAGACACAAGTATGTACATGGTCTTGGTATAGCCAATATCAGCCGAACAGTACAGACTTCATATGACATCTGGTGAAATTCAGATCAATTTGTTTTTCTTCCCACAAGCAAAACATGGACTGTGAGAAATTTTTAAGTGTGGTAGTAGAAAGGAATAGTTTGCGGCTGCCTGAGGATGAAACATATAACAGGGATATCTCAGAATATACAGTCTGAAATTGCCTCTTTATTGGAAATCACAAGTTTCAAACAACTTAAAAATTTAATGATAATTAATTGAAAATTATCTTATATTACATTATATATGTTCTCATGCTGTCTAGCCATTCTAGCCTCACATCTGCATTTCATGCTGAATGTAGGTGCATTTACAAATTATTATTACTGCTTACCGGTGTTTTTATGGCAGTGGAGTGGCAGTTCTGTTACGAGATGGTTTGCAAATGATCAGCTCACTGAAACCAGCACTGCCCACTGCAATGCAGTACCGCTACATCGTGCTGCATTGTTTACAAGATAAGTACGGCAATTGGTGGAAACAATTAATTGTAACCCAAAGACCAATTCCACCAATTTGGTTGTTCCTGCCTAAGCACCAAGTTGTATTGTGACATATCAGGGCCAGTTCCATTCATCTGTAGGGCAACTTTAGTTGATTTTGTATTCAGAAATAACTTATCTGAGTATGCCATTTAGCCATTTGTGTAATGATTGAAAGAAAGAACTGTACTATGACTTTTTGCAATGGAACACTTTCAAAAAATCTAATTCAGTAATTTTGCTTTCTCCCAGGCATTGTCCATTTTTAAAGCCAGTTTTATAATTGAGTGACTGTGTAGATAATTTTGACTAGTTTACTGACTTAATTATAACCAAAAGGAAAAGTTTTTGTATTCTAGTTACCACAATGAGCTCTCCTCCTTTCCCTCCCAAAAAAAAAAAGAGGAAAAAATTAAAATTGGAAATGAACTTGCATCTTGGGTGTGCGCCAGGTCTGCATATGGAGGTGGCTGGTGGGATGGGAAGGGACAGGAGGAGAATATAAAGGCGGCATCAAGCGGGTATCACTCAGTCATTAGAACAACCTGAGGATGGCGAGAAATCAGCTTTGCTAAAATAGCGTGCCTTTTGGATGAAGCCACCTGTCCAAATACCTGAGAACTATTCAAGAAGTTGCATCTTGCCCTGCCACACACATATGAATCAACTCGGTATTGGTTTGAAGAAAGTAATGGACATAGAACAATATGAAGTGTACCCAGAGCCATTTGTTATGAAATCTTAAAACTATTTCACCATTTGCTGCTGTTCAACTGTGTATTAAACTGAGATGAGCCAGCATTATAAAAGCTTCCAGTAGCATTGTATCGTTAGCAATGTATTTTCTTACATTTACAGCCAATATAAAAAGCTACTGAAATATGAATACAAAAATAGTTAGAATGTATTTAAATGTTCCCTGCCCGAGAACAAAATAAAATACAAAAATCTCGTACAAATTATGCTCTGTGTTATAAACTGTAGGTAGTAGAGTCACATTGCAAAGTGGTAGAATCAGTATGTGAACACAATTTTCCATTGTTTCAAAGAATGGAAACTCAAGGTAGGAGTACTGACAATGTAGGAAAAGACAGATTGCTACTTACCATAAAGAAGACATGTCAAGTTGCAGACAGGCATAATTAAAAGACACTTACTTATAGCTTTCGGTCACAGCCTTCACCACACACACACACAAAAGAGAGCAAGCTCATCTCACGCACACACAACCGCCAAGGGTTGTCGTTTCAACACATTCTTCCCTCCCATAATTATCCCAGCCACAACCTGTGTAACATACTGTTCCCACACCCTCCACCCAACACTTTCCACTCCCTTGGTCCAATCGTCTCCTCCCCATTCTCATCTCCCAACCGGCCAGAATGCAACATCATGTGGGATGTAACTACAAACTGGGGAGGGGGCCAGTGCAAGGGATAGGGATAGTAGTACGGGTGGGGAGAGAGACAAACACTGTCTGGTGGACTGCACAGGGACTAGACTGCCAACAGGTGCAACATCAGGAGGTTGTGGGGCAGGGAGGTGGGGAGAAAGGTACAAAAATGGGAGGAGCACGGAAAGTCGGGCAGGTGTGATGGCAGAGGGCTGCAAATAATCAAGTTGGAAGATGAGAATGGGGAGGAGATGATAGAACCGAGGGAGTGGAAAGTGTTGGGTGGAGGGTGTGGGAGCAGTATGTTATGCAGGTTGTGGCTGGGATAATTATGGGAGGGGAGAATGTTTTGTAACGATAACTCCCATCTGTGGAGTTCAGAAAAGCTGGTGGTCGAGTGTAGGATCCAGATGGCTCGGGTTAGTGAAGCAGCCATTGAAGTTAAGGGTGGTGTGTTCAGCTGCGTGGGTAATCTACATTGCTCTTGGCCACAGTTTGGTGGTGACCGTTCATCCTGGTGGACAGCTGGTTGGTAGTCATACCAATATAAAAAGCTGTGCAATGATTGCAGCAGAGCTGGTAAATGACATGGCTGCTTTCATAGGTGGGCTGGCCCTAATGGGGTAGAATAAGCCTCGACGGACTGGAATAGGAAGTGCTGGGTTGGTGGATTGGGCAGGTTTTGTACCTGGGTCTTCCACAGGGATAAGATCCTTATGAGTTGGAGTTAGGATTGGGAGTGGCATAGAAATGGGCTAGGATGTTGAGGAGGTCGGTTGGGTGATGGAACACTACTTTTTAGGAGTGGTGGGAAGTGTCTCAGGTAGGATGTCCCTCATCTCAGGGCACTATGATAGGTAATTAAAGCCCTGGTGAAGGATGTGGTTCAGTTGTTTCAGTGCTGCTACAGAGACCCTTGACGAAAGGAACACTGCTTTGTGGCTGGGTTCTGGGTGTGGTGGGAGGATTGGGGGCAGGCGGGGGAGGGTAAATGGCACGAGATCTGTTTGTGGACTGGGTCTGGGGGATAGTGCCTGTCTGTAAAACCTTGGTGAGACCACCAGCAAACTGAGCAAGGGAGTTTTGTCACTGCAGATATGCCTTCCCCGGGTAGCCAGTCTATATGGAAGGGATTTTTTGGTGTGAAAGGGATGACAGCTGTCAAAATGCTGGTACTGTTGGTGGGTTTAATGTGGACAGAGATGTTGATGGAACCATCAGAGAGGAGGTCATATCTAGGAAGGTGGCATGCTGGGTTGAGAAGGAATGTGAAGCGGATGGGAGCGAGAATGTTGAGGTTGTGAAGGAACGAAGATAGGGTGTCGATCATGGAGCTACCATCAGTGAACCTGTACCAGACTAGGGCTTTGGTATTTTGGGAGGCTAGGAAGATCTCCTCTAGATGGTCCATGAAAAGGATGGTATAGGAGGGTGCTACCCAGGTGCCTATGGGTTTGCTTTGGATTTGTTTGTACGAGGTGGAATCCAAGATTTTCAGGACTGTTGCTGCCATCTCGAAAGTAGGAGTAGTAGATCTTTGCACTGCTAGGTAGCAAGAGCTGCATATTTGACGAGTCAGTGTGTGGAGTGTCATTCATCTGGGAGGAAGTGTTGGATGTCCATTTCCGTAATACTCTGTCTTTGGTATGTGGTGATTTTATGATGGATCCGTGAATAGAACAGCGCATGTGTATCAAATTCTGTGTAAATCTCGGGAAAAGTGCTGCTACAGAGACCCTTGCATGATTCAACAAGTGTTTGGGGGACAGAGCATGAGCCGTACACGTGTTTGAGTGGCATGCTTGGTTCAGGACCGGCCGTACAGACGTCAAAGATGATGCTCACACTGAAACGCCTGTTAGCCACACAACGCCAGGCATTGTTGCCAAACTTCAACAATTGGTTTGTGTGGATCGATGTCGAACCATTCAAGACCTTGTGGATGAAGTGGGCATTGGTTATGGAACATGTCAACAAATGCTGACTGATGAATTGGGCATGCATCATGTCACTGCAAAATTTGTGCCAAGGATCTTGACTGCTGATAAGAAGGCACAGTGTGTTGAAGTGTGCACGGAACTTTGTCAGACCACATCTGATGATCCAACCTTCTTGTCATAGGTTATCACCAGCGACAAAAGCTGGATTTATGGTTTTGACCCAGAGACAAAGCAACAATCGTCCCAGTGGAAGAGGCCAGGATCTCCAAGGCCCAAAAAAACAAGACAGATGAAGAGCAAAGTGAAAAGCCTGATCATCATTTTCTTTGGTACCAAGGGAATTGTGTACAAAGAATTCGTCCCACCCAGCCAAACATGGAATTCCGCTTACTACTGTGACGTTTTGTGACAGCTCCATGAAAACGTGCGGCAATGACGGCCCAAACTTTGGCGTCTAGGGAACTGGCTGCTGGATCACGACAAAGTGTGCTGTCACATGTCCTTGCTCACCAGGACCTTTTTGGCAAAAAATAACATGGCGGTTGTACTCCAGCCACTGTACTCACCAGATTTGGCACCTTGCGACTTCGCGCTATTCCCAAAACTGAAACTCAATTTGAAAGGCCAATGGTCCGACACTCTAGAGAGGATTCAAGAAGCATCGCTGGCAGTGATAAACACACTCAAAGAACACGTCTTCCAGAAAATGTTCGACCAGTGGCAGAAGCGCTGGGACCGGTGTATACATGCGGATGAGAGCTACTTTGAGGGTGATGGTGACCATTGATCCAAAGGTAAGGTTTTCAACAGATGGCACCACCAATCCCGAAAATTGGGATTGGATAGCAACTTGTATACACCTTCCCTTAAAATGAGAAATAGCAGTTATGGGTTGGGATAGAGTTAGTGAGGAGTGTGAGGAATGAGGTAGTGGGTTTGAAGTTTGAAGGACATTGGGAAAGGTAGTGTTCAGTTGCAGTAAGATCATTCTACTACTCTGCAATCCCTACTCCATACATCACATGTCTGAAACTGAATCCCTTACTCTCCAACACCTGAAGGAGTGTTCCAGACACCACATCCACAAATTATCCAACCTGCTGTCATCCTACTACCAATTCGGGACACCACTATCCAACCCCAATCATACCCACAGTGTCCCTCCTCGTCCACCCCTCATAGCAGCTGAATCTTGCCTAGCTGACCTTTTCAACTTGCCACACACCCCCAAAACTCCCTATCGATGCTTCAACAAATCTAGAGCCAAAACATTCTCATAACAGTGTTGTTAACCTTTCACCAAAACCCTCAGCTCCATAGAACTTTGTCCTATCCAAAGACCTCGCATTTAGCCCTACACACAAATTTAACCATGCCGGACTTCTCAGAGGCCTACTCTCCTTCTCCCAATACCTGCAATGGAAGCACTTCTTTGACACCAATTCCTCCAACCAAAACCACCCTAATTCCAACATTGAAACCTGGCTCTTCCAGTTCATACCACCATGCAAACATGATTTCCTCCAGACTAACCAACTGCTGATCACCTTTCAGGAATTCCTTACCTCCAACTTGGCCTCACCATCCTTCCCCAGGTCCCTTCCTCAGAATGCCAATCTTTCAGTAGAAGAAAGAACAGCTATACACACCTCAAAACAAATCCTGACCTCATCATCCTACCTGCAGGCAAAGGGTCCACCACTATTGTTATGAATCACAATGACTATCTGGCAGAAGGATTCCACCAATTATCTGACTTGTCTACCTATAAACTTTGCTAGAGTGAACCCATTGCAGAGGCCCAACCCAAACTCAAATCCCCGCTTCTAAGACACCACCACTTCCTTCACCGACTCTTCACCATCCCCACCCTTTACTTCCTGGATCCCTACTCGTCATTGGTGATGCCACTTCCCCATTCACCAATATCCCCCATGTCCATGGTCTTACTGCTACTGAACACTACCTTTTCCAATGTCCTTCAGACTCCAAACCCACTACCTCGTTCCTCATTCACTTTACTAACTTCATGCTAACCCACAACCATTTCTCATTTGAAGGGAAGGTATATATGAACAAGTCTGCAGCATAATCGTGGGCACTCATATGACACCCTCCTTTACCAACCTTTTTATGGGCCATTTAAATTAGATCTACCTAGCATCCAAAAACATCAAACCCCTAGTCTGGTTCAGGTTTATTGACGATATCTTCATGATCTGACACCCTATCTTCATTCCTTCACAATCTCAACATCTCTCCCATCCACTTCACATGGTCCTTCTCCATCCAGTGTGCCACCTTCCTAGATGTTGACATTCTCCTCTCTGATGGCTCCATCCACACTTCTGTCCACATTAAACCAACCAACAGTACCTGCATTTTGACAGCTGTCACCCATTCACACCAAAAAATCCCTCCCGTATAGACTGGCTACCCAGGGACGGCATATCTACAGCGACAAAAATTCTCTTGCTCAGTATGCTGAGGGTTTCACCAAGGCCTTCACAGACAGGCACAATCCCTCAGACCTAACGTTCACATCATGTAGGAAGATTGCCCAATTTTCAGCCATTCTGCGCATCCCCCTCTACTAGCCACCGGCAGCAAATAATATTCATTCTCTTTCCAAGCGGCTAGCAGCGAGTTACAGCTCAAGAGCAAGAATCTTGCTTCTACAGGCTGCACTGTTGCCGTACTTTGTGACAACCAAATTATTCTTTACACTGTCAATTTTTTTTTTTTTTTTTTTTTTTTTTTTTTTTTTTTTTTTTTTTTTTTTTTTTTTTTTTCCCTTGCAGCAGTATAGCCGTGAACGTGTATTTGTAAATTTTTAAGTGCAATTAAAAAGAAAGGCAGGTGACTGCAATAAATGTGAAGTGCTTACAAGCAAGTGAGGGGGATTATTTACCACATTTATAACTTTTTCAAATGTGTATTTGAAAGCAGATCTCCTACTGCTGGCGTTTGACAACACAAGTATGGACTCCAGAACCATGTGTTGTTGCCAAGAGAACTGTAAAGAGAGTTGTAAATGAAAGTTTCAGAGCTGTAGGAACCGTAGAAAAAACTGGTTTCGTGTCGCCTGGAAACCATTGAAATGCAAGGGACCTTTAACACAAATGGATGGTTTTAACAATGATGTCTTAAAGTGCTGCGAGTGAGTGATGAATACCCAACATAACAAAAACATGTTACAGTTATGAAGAAGAAAATTGGCTTTAATGGTAAGCGCTTCATCTGTGTAAATAATTTTAAGACGTTGGTTCCAGATATCTTAAGAAGAGAGTTTTTAGTTCAAAGAAGTGACCTAAGTGTAGCATGAACTACATCTCATATAAAGATGGGAATAGGCTCTCGGATAATTATTCTGCATGCTGACTCTTCTTCTGGTTTTGTTTCTGAGAATAAACTTGCATTTACATGTAAGAAAAACAGCAGTGAATACCATTTGGAAATGAACACTCAGTTTAGCGACGTGATTCACAATTCTTGTTATATCTTGCTTCAAAGTCGGTCATTGCTAGTTATAATTCAATATTACAGAGGAAACCCAAGTACAAACACCAGAAAAGCAGATATTTTTCCCTGGATTAAAAATAAAACTATTAATCTCAATATAAACCAGACTTGTGCCGATCTCCTGTAGCTCGTTAATTTATGCAAGTCACGTGACAAAATGTACAAAATTGACAAATGGAGTCATGCAGTTTTGCATTCACCCACATGTCACTGTTGTAGCATGGGCACAGTCTGTGCAGCAAGCTGAAAAGCTTCAGAAAAAAACAATTTGACAGGGAAGTGATGATGGATATAAACCTTGAACCTAACATCATAAATTTGCAATCAGATTGTTCAGAAGCAGACTTGAATAGAAGTGATGATGGTATTACTGTTGTAATTGCGACCAGGACGGTCCTGGGGTAAATAAATAAATAAATAAATGATGGAAAACGCGGCGGGACTCACAGAGAGGTCCACGAACAACAACACAATGGGAGAGGACGGACACGACCAACAAAGGACAGAACAAATACAAGATAGAACAACGGAGTCACCAGGAAACAAACACGTCCACTCGTACACAGAACAAGGAAAGAAGCTGTTTAGCGCGAAGTGAGGTGTAAACAGACGTATGGGAAATTAGACTGGCTGGATGAGCGCTTAAGTACGCTATCGGGGGCACCGCTATTGGCCGCTGGGACCACGTGTTCCACTGTGGCACCCTCACACTAAAAGCGGGTCAGGAGATGCGCGCCGCCACAGCTTACAGTGCGATGGTGCAGAGACCTCTACGGGTCTTCAACATCCATGACGTCTGGCGCAGATTCAAATTCTGTGGCGCAGTACCAGAATTACGATGTAGACTTTGAAACAAAGTAATAATATTTCTTAGTTTTAAAGAGTTGTGGTTTAAAAAATATGTTTGTCAACTTATCAGTTGCATACGTAATAATAACAACTTCCTAACCTTTCAGATTAGGACTTTGTATCCTTTGAATTATACAGACTACCATGTTCAACATATTGCCAAACAGAAGTTAAGCTTCTCCCACCATGTTGTATGCTCTAATAACACATGAGAATGTAGCTGGATAAATTCATCAGAAGTCCAATATTTCCACATGTAAACCCCTGTCATTTTCAAGGCATGGACTTGGTAAGGCCCTAAAATGACAGTAACTGTTTCTTGTCGAAATATTGGTGGTTTTCAATGTTATCAGTCAGCATTCCCTGGAGTTATTCACAGATGATGGTTAATTGTTTGCTTGTTCAATGGATTATAAATGCGGTCTCTCACTGTAATGTCAAACAAGTTAGTTTACACTCGTAATGCCCATTAACAGTGAAAAACATAACAACTTACTGACAATTTTGCAATAGTCTTTTACATTAGTGTTTTCTACTACTAATTCTTTTTTACGCACAGTGATTACACTTAAGTATAGTTAAACACATCCACACACACCTTACACATTTTTAAAATTTCTGTTAATTAGAAACAGTTGTAGAGGAACTGTAATGATATCGGTTTGTGCTTGAAGTTCATTTTGTTGTGTACTAAATTTTTACTTACAATACAGTTCATATAGCAAAAAATGGTAATTATTGCAGGCTGTTTCAATGATCTTGTCATTAGACAATTGCCATTTTGAGAAAAATTGTACTTCACATATTCACAAAGCTGTGTCAGCTGTTCCCGCCTTCTGACGTCATGCACAGTAAATCTCTGAAGCGGTGGATGCAACGTCATCAAGATGTGAATTAATATCTCTCTCATGATGACTGATCAAAATTGGTTTTAATATTTACTATTCCTCTCATAGATTTGAACATATAATACAATGTACTGTAGGCAAATGAGCCTGACTGTTTTCCACAGCAATGTGTTCAGCAACGTGGACTTTGTTTGCTGTTCATTAACTAGCCATGTGTAGTAATTTAAAGTTTGCCTGTTTGGGCCATTTAGCTGAGACCATTAGCTTCAGCTAATTTAATTTGTAATTCGGTCCTTTAGCACAACATATATCAGCTGGGGCAAGTTAGTTTAAGTGTGTGTGCTTCCATTTGCTGATCACTGGTTGGCTGTCTTTTTATGACTGTAGCCCCACAGTGGGGCATTTTTAGCCTAGGGCTGTTTGAAAAATTTTGCTCCATTTGACATCATCTATCCTCTCTGACCTTATAACCAGGTGTCTTCCCCATTCTGTGTGTCTAAGTTAATTTCTCACCAGTTTAAAAGTTTTGTGATGGAATAAAATTGAAATACTGGAGAAGGGTGCTGAAAGTTAAGTTGATGGATAAAATAAGAAATAAGAAAGGTCAATTCAGAATTTCTAAGGACAGGAATATATGGAAACACTGTCTAGAAAAAGGGATTGGGTGGTAGTACATGTACACCATGGAATATCATCCATGGTATAAGGAGCCTTAGATCGTAAAAATTGTGAGGGGAGATAGACACAGCATTCAAGGCCTTGCTCCAAACAAATACTAAAAAAAACTTAAATTTATGTTAGATGTTTACAAATTTATCTTTTTTTCAGAAACATGTTTCTTCATTTTGCCAGTCTGCATTTTATGTCCTCTACTTTGGCCATCACCACTCAATTTGCTCCCCAACAACAAAACCCATCTTCTACTGGTGATGTCACATTTCGTAATCTAATTCCCTCAGTATCGCCTGGTTTAATTCAACTACATTCCATTATCATTGTTTTATTTTTGTTGATATTCATGTTATATTCTGCTTTATAGACACTTCCCACTCCTTTCAACAGCTCTTCCACGTCCTTTGCTGCCTCTGACAAAATTACCATGTTATAGGCAAACAGCACAGTTTTTTTGTTTCTCTCTGAGCTTTCTGTCCCTCTCAGAAAATTTCTTTATTTCCTTTACCCCTTGCGTAATGTACAGACTGAATGACATTGAGGAGAGCTACAGCCTTGTTCCCAGGGCCTGTTTAAAGTCCAAGTGATACAAACCACTACTTCACTTGGGGCACCAAGCTGAGAGGGGGCCATCGGGAGTGGGAGACATATGATTGTTATCACAAGAACAAACAAGATTTATGGAACATAGTACTTCATAGAGCGACACATAAGATATAGGTTGTGCATAGCACTGAACACATTGACTGGACAACAGTAATACATGGTAAAGAACAGGCGAAGCACTCATTTGCGATCACTTAAATAATAGTGTTCCTGTGGCAGTTCACCAGAGCACACTATGGGGCCAGGTGAGTCTGTAAACTGTATTCATCATGAGTGGAGGTACATCAATGATAAGTTGCTTGTGGGGGGGAAATGTTCTTGAATGGATCTGCCTGTCTCACACTCTTACAAACTATTGCTTCCCTTTCATGTCATTCTAGTCTTGCTTTGTGCTTTTTGTATAAGTTTTGGATAACTTTCTGCTGCCTTTAGTTTATCTCTGATACCTTCAAAATTTCAAAAAGTATATTCCAATCAACGCTGGCAAAAGCTTTCTCTAAATCAGCTTTGTTATAAATGTACATTTGCCTTTCTTTGTTCTCTCTCCTAAGATAATTTGGAAGTCTCATACAGCCTCATGTGTTCCCACATTTCTCTGGAAGCCAACCTGATCTCCCCCAAAGTTTGCATCTACCAGTTTTTCCATTCTTCTCTAAATAATCACATCAGTATTTTGCAACCGTGACACATTATACTTATGGTTTGGCAATGTTCACATCTGACATCACTGCCCTTTTTGGAATAGCAATTTTTACATTCTTCTGGAAGTCTGAGACTGTCTGCTATGTATTGCATACGAGGTGGAATAACTATATCATAGTTGGCTCTTGTAAAGTTAGGACAGAAAGCTTACTGCATCTTTGAGGAACTTTGGACGGAGTGGAGCGGATTTGAGTTGAGGATAGCATGACATATGGAGTATTTATGATTGTGTGAAGTGTAAAAGTACTCAGAGTGCTAAGTAAACAAGAAGGAGACTGTCAGACTCTGGGCAGTGTATGTAGACTGGGAAAGAACTTCAGTAATTACACCACACTCCCATCTGTGACCCTTGTCAACATTGGTAAGTAAACTGCTTGTAGAAGCTGAAAGTTGGATGCTTGTGGCAGAATGTGGACCTACTGAGGCAGATGAGATGCAACAATGTTGAGTGATGGCAACCACAGAGAAACTCCTCTGGCAACTGCTCGTCTCTTGGCAAAGTGTGATACAAGACCAGAATGTCTTGAAGGCTTGGTTCCTTGAGTGAATAGAGTGCAATTTGTCCATCTGTGATCTGAAAGTTTGAACACATCATTCTGCCATGGTCTAGTGGAGTGTGGCCATTCAAAAGAATGTCGAGATGTAGAAGCATGAAGCTCCACACAAGCTGTTCACTGAGAAGTTAACTGTTCGGTTATGTTGTCCATACATGTCCAAATACAATGGTGAGTTGCCAACTGTTTAGTATAGACAATGCTCGAATGGCCGGATCTCCTTGATATTGTGAGGAACACTTTGACCTACTGCACTTTAACCTTGCTTCTGACAACTCTTTGAATGACAATTCTAAAATCTGCAAGTGCTCAACTAGTGTCTGACCAGACACTACTATATCATCCAAGTACCATAACTGGCACAGGAAGGAACTTATGACGTAACGTCAAACAACTGACTGTACTTTGAAGAGAATGCATAATGTCAAACAACTGACTGTACTTTGAAGAGAATGCATCAGCCTCTCACTTGTAACATATTGCCTTGTATGGAAAAACCAAACTAGCTGAAACTGTCTATACCAAAACTGTTGGGCTATCCTGCTACCATCACACATGGTAAAGTATTGACTTTGTTGCACCTCAAACAGTGGCAGGCAGGCTAGACACTCCCAGTACAGTGATATCCTGACAATTAAATCTATCAGTGTAGCAAGAGACTGTTGTTAAGCAACTTAACAGTTGCACCAGTATCTAATTGTAATTTAACAATGTGACTAGCCACATGCAAATGTATAATTAACTTACTGGTGTGCTGTTTGATCACTTGAGTTCATTTGGACTGACAAATATGTTAAGCCACTAACTGGTCACAGTCCACAAGTGTAGCATTAATAACATTCACTTCCATGGAAACAGAGTTTGAATTTGTGAATTTGACTTTGAAAATTGCCTGGCACGGAGCTTTTGAAGTCACATACTCTGAATATTGCCCTGTTTGCCCCATGAAAAACACATTGCTTCCCGACACAGACGTTGTCACTGATCATGCACTCAGAAACACTTTGTGCAAGACTTCCTTTTGTTCATTTACTGTGCTGTGCAATGACAGTGTGACCAAGTATCACAGAACTGAGACCTTGGACTAAACATGAACTGTGTGGGAGGGATATTGGTTATGTTGTGCACTCTGAATGACCAAAATGGCCAGAGCTTGCATATCAGTTCAGTAACATCAACTATATCCTGAGATTCCATAACAGACAACACAGTTTCATGATGAAAAATACCAATGCAGCTGTACGATAAATACCTACTTCTGTTTCAACTAGTTTCTTGGCAATACAGCCACATTTTCAGGGTCATATCTGTATATAAACAAGAGCAAAATATATAAAGATCCTATTTCGGATTAAATATAGCTGAACTATACACAAAAGATATAGAAAAATTATGTACTCACATTTATTTCATGGGTTAGTTGAAGTGCTACCTAGTAGATGATCCAACATTATCTGTCAACAGTGAAAATATGTTCAACTGTCAGCAGCTTGGTAGTCACCGCTGAAATATGTCAGAATGCGAGGATCATCACCCCCATATAGGAAATTTAGAATAAGGATAAAGCAGTAAATTAGATGGACGTAAAAATATAAAAGAATGATATGTGTAGGTGTGAAACCTATGTTCACCTGGTAAGGTGAAATAAGTCTCCTAACACAGAACCTGTATGATTGTACTATAGGAAATGAAGGAAAAGTCTAGATAAAATGTGTCTTACAAAAATAGATCATCGTCTAGATAAAAGGATGACTGGCAAAGGGAAAATTAAAATATTATATAGACTTACCAAAGGTGTAACATTGTCATGACAACAAGAGGCACACTGTGGCCACCAAGATCAGAACTGTGCTAAGCCAGCATCAGCACCAATAAGGAAAATGAGCACATTCATGAAAAAATGAATACAATGAGAGGTGCCAAACAATGCATGGCATAGAGTGGCCAGCAGTTTTTCACTGCATTGCCAAACATAACATAATATCAGCAGAATGGGTATGCAGGGTAGGGAGCGAGGCAAGTGTCAACCGCATCATTTTTGGCACTCCACTGGAGGTAAGCTGTGCATTCAGGCAGCATTGGCAGAAGACATCAGCAGTTCAGGATTAGGCACAGGTAGTGCCAGGTGTCAGCCACTAGGTGGATGTACTCTGAGAAGTCATGCCTGCTCTTGCACGCCCCTGCCACCAATGTGTATTGAAGCAGGTGGGGGGAATGTGTAAAAATGCAAAATAACAAAAACTCCAGTTATTTTTGAGTCCCCCCTAGTAGTTTCCAATGAGTCTACTGAATGCAAGAGAAGCTGGAGTTGTAGTTCTTGCAGAAGTTTCACTAGCTCAATGTCCTTCAAGCAATGTCAGGCATGACTTCTAGACCCACTTGTGATCATAGATGGCACCGAAGGTACTAGGGTGATCTTGAACCAAGATGTCTTTTGTGAGTAGTATGGTGGACTGCTTTAGCTGCCAGACATGACAGGCACTCGATGATGACAGACTTCATCATGGCATATTTATGGTGTGATGAAGGATGAGGAGGAGGAGGAGATTAGTGTTTAACGTCCCGTCGACAACGAGGTCATTAGAGACGGTGTGATGAAGGTCATAGAAGTAAGTCACTGATGAGACTGGTGGAACCGTGGCAATGGCTGACAAGGCAGATGAATTGGGAGTCGTCATTGAGAATGCTGTGTATGTCAGGTAGATTGTCCATCAGTGTGAACCATGCTTTGGAGTGGTCCTTGTGTGATTAATGTAGCTTTGTGAACCTGCCTGCTAGAATATGCTGCAGAGGTGTAGGTTGAGCTGACATACATTGAGACATGAGCAGCAGTGTAGAAGCATGCAATGATCTATCCACGATGCCAGGAGAGTGAGTTGAATTGAAAGTGCCATGTGGAGTAGTAGGCTGACATGCTGTGCTGCCCAAAGTCACTGTGGGAAGGAGGGGAGTGGGGGGAGAGGATGGAGCACACGGTGGTTTCAGGTGATGAATTAATCAAAAGGTATAATAGAGCACTGTGACACATTCAGAGAATAACTGTGAACTGGCTGCCAAGGGTGAATAACTGGTGAACATGCAGGCAGCACCAGATACAATTAGTGACGGCTGTGCTCATATCATAGATATCATAGCATGAGACTGCTCAGCCTATGGCTCAGGTTCGATCTTTACCATCATCTCATGTCCACTTTCTGTAATGCTGTCTTGTTTAGTTTTAGGAGACCAAAAGAAGAACACATTTGCAACACTGTCTCTGGTGGGTTGCATTCATTTGTGCATACAATGGACTGATTGGCTAACTTCCATGCTAATTAATTCAGAAACAGCATGATGTATCAAATTTTTTCTTAATAATTCCTCAGCAAACCATTACAAGCTGTTTAGACTGTTTTGGGCTGCCCTATATAGACAATGGAGTAAGAGGAGATGGTCAATTACAAAGAGAGTCTGAGTTAAAGGATTTAGAATAATCTGTGGTAAAAGAGCGCAAATATGTTTGCGTCCCAAAATTTTTGGTGAAGGTAGAATAAGGACAGAGGTAGCTGGTTCCCTTCTTTTCTGAGTTTTATGATGATATTTATCCTTTATGTGCTCTGACAGGAGCATTTTGCTGGTACTATTTACTGCTACAGACAAAGAAGCAAAGACACTTGTCCACACACTTTTAACACATTAATATGAAGGCCATGGGGGCTTGCAGATCTGGAGAATTTTAAAGAGCTAGTAATGTTGATTATTTATTAGCAATCTGTGGACATTAAATATGTAGCATATATAGATACATGATGAGTGTGTGTGTGTGTGTGTGTGTGTGTGTGTGTGTGTGTGTGTGTGTGTTGTCTGATGAAGGCCTTTTTTGCCCAAAAGCTTGCTGGTGTGACAATCTTTTTGTTGTGCCTATCTGTGACTCAGATCTCCACTACATGGTGATCAGCATCTATCCTTCTCATAATATTGCCATGATGCAAAATGTAAGCAACATAAACAGTAAAATTACAATGAAGCAAGGAGAATTGAGAGCAGTGAAAGAAGGCAAGGAAAAGTGTAAAAATGAGAAAGTAGGAGGGGAAAATTTTACTGTGCATTATATATAATACATTTGTCAAATTGTGAACCATTACCAGAAACATTTTTTATACTAAAATTTTATTTCAATTTAAATTTATTTGTCCTGTTCACAATAGAAAGAAGCAGTTAGATACCTGATTTTAATTGTTGAATGACCATCTTCAGATCTATGAAGTTATGGAAGTAAACAGTTATCATTTAAAGAATTCACATTGGTAAAAGCTGAAGGTATAGAAAATTAAAATTTCTTATGCTTGCTGAAGCCATCTGCGTCAAAATAAAGAATCCCAATCTAAAACCTTGACAATCAGGTGAAGCCTAAATGACAACCTGTTCACACATTCTATCAGTGTTGGATAGATCACATTTTATCTAAAATGTGGTTATCTACTCTACACAACATTCCTGCTGTCAGAATTTCCTGGATAAAACATTTATTTTCTTTTGCTGCATTGTCCCAGAAGATAATCCCATAGGACAAATGGGCAGAAAATATAGCACTATGATCTTCAAGCCATGGTGATACTTTACAAGATGATTACTTTATCTATGTGTAGCCTACATTTACCTTCTTGTCTGGTTGGACCACCTGTAATTTTACATATAGTGTTTCAAATATCAAATAACTGTTAATGTCTAGCTTTTGTAAAATTTAGACTGAACTATTACTTGCAAACCAATTGTAAGCCTGTTGAGCTTTCACCTGGGCTGTGTGTGATATGGTAAGTCTGGACTCTTTAAATGCCATGATACTCTTGGAAGAGAATGTTTGTCGTTGCACATCGGCAGAAGAAAACGTTAATGTGATATTAACGAACTGCAGTACCATTCATGGAAAAGTTCCAGAATTAGTCTAGCTTATTAAAGATAATAATGTGCACACAGTATTAGGAAGCTCATTAAAACTGCAACGGAGTAGCAGAAAAATCAGAAATTCAAAATGAACAATGGAAAATCAAGCTAAGTGGGAAAAGACAGATTGCTACTTACTGTAAGAAGACATGTTAAGTTGCAGACAGGCACAATTAAAAGACACTTACATAAAGCTTTTGACCACAGCCTTCATCAGCAAAAGAAAGACACACACCGTTCATATACACAAGCAAGCACACCTCATGTACATATGACCACCAACTCCAGTATCTCGAGCTGGCCTGAGATGCTGGAGTTGGCAGTCATATGTGCATGGGTAGGATTGCTTATGTGTATGAGTGGTATGTGTCTCTCTCTCTTATTTATGAAGGCTGTGCTGAAAACTTTATGTCAATGTCTTGTAGTTTTGCCTGTCTGCCATTTAACCTGTCTTCTTTACAGTAAGTAGCAATCTGTCTTTTCCTGCATTGTTGATAAATTCATATTGGATAGGTTGGACACTATTGGTGGCACATATTTACTGGTGTAATTTCTAGTGAAGTTATTACAGATTTCAAATGTGAAATAACTCAGGTAAAAATAAGCATTAAAGGTGGGTAAAATGTGATAGATGCATCTATAGGCTATATGCCTTAGGTGGTGTAGTGGCAAAACACTTCAGAGAAAACTTAGGCTACATTGTGAGTAAGCTTCCTGATCATCAAACTGTAAAAGGGGAGATTTCAATTTGCCAGCCCCTCCATGGGAGAATCATACCTTTAAAACTAGGGCCAGATACAGGGATTCATGTGATTTTTTTCTGAAAATTTGCCATGGTTTAGCAGCCACAATCAAATGTTGCTACAAAATCACAGAGAGCTTCATCACACATTTCTAAATACATATCCCCTGTTAGTCCGAGTTGGTATGGATCCCACACACTTAAGCAGTATTCCGGGACGGGTCACACAAGATTTTTATGAGCAGTCTCCTTTGTAGACTGATCACATTTCACTAGTATTCTACCAATGAACCAAAGTCTGTCACTTGCTTTTCTTAAAACTGATCTTATGTGATTCTTCCATTGCACCTATAAATTTTACGCCCAGGTATTTGTATGAGTTGACTGATTCCAATGTGACTCTTTGATATTGTAGTCATACAATACAATGTTTTTTTCATTTAGGTTTTACATTTCTGAACATTTAAAGCAACTTGCCAATCTTTGCACCATTTTTAAATCTTGTCGCAACTGAAATGAATATTTGTGCAGCTTTTTTCAGACAGTTGTTCATTATACATGTAGATAACAGCATCATTAATATTGTATGTAGTGTCATTAATATACAACATGATCAGCAAGACTTCCAGCCTACATGCCTTGGAACACCTGAAGCTACTTCTACATCTGTTGATGAACCTCCATCCAAGATAACATGCTATGTCCTCCCTACCAAGAAATCCTCAACCAGTTACAAAGTTCGCTTGTTACTACTTACAACAGTACTTTTGACAATAAGCACAGGTACCAATGTGGTGATCATCTCAAAAGATCTACTGTCACCTTCGTATTTGTTAGTTACTGATCAAGAACTTCACGAGTTGTAGGGCCGTGATGTTATTCATGCATCTGGGCAGGGTTACCATCTAATATGGTCACATGGAGGAGATTGGTAGTGGACAAAAAGTAAACAAAGAGTAGTGGTTTCAAGAGCAGAGGGATAAAAGTGACAAAGCAAGTGCTAAGGGGAAAAAAACCTCTGCGATAGTCTCATCGGGTACGAAGAGCATTTCTATCTGCAACAGACCTTGCAAGGGTGACATGGTTGTTAGTTTTGGCAATGCTCAGTACCATTATCATAGCTTAAGTCATCATAAAGTGTGCCAGTCCTATTGAGGAGGGGTACTGCTGGGCTGGGCACATGTGAGTCTCCTGGACCAGCTGTAGTGTCTGTACCATTATCATAGCTTAAGTCATCATAAAGTGTGCCAGTCCTATTGAGGAGGGGTACTGCTGGGCTGGGCACATGTGAGTCTCCTGGACCAGCTCTAGTGTCTGTACCTGTAACAAACTAAGGCCATTATATAAGTGGTCAATTGGTCAGAAATCAGTCACATGGTGTAAAGGTTCTGGTTGGGTTTGTTTTCATTTAGTGTGCAATACGGTTCCCCTGCATTGCCGGTTGGTCAGCTAGTTTATAGCTGGCAATGCCAGTCACCTTCGCTGGGCTGGAGGAGTTCACCAGTGTGTGTGTGTGTGTGTGTGTGTGTGTGTGTGTGTGTGTGTGTGTGTGTTGATGCTACCCATAGGTGGTTAATTGCCCCAACTGTAAGTGTTTTTGGATGGTTGTGATTCCACCTGTGGTTGTGATAATAGTTTCCCAGGTTAAGGATGAATGGACTGTTCATGTTTGTCATTTTCTGTACAGTCATATGACGAGTTTTTTTGAATACATCCATGACAGTCTCAAGACGGTATTGTCTGGGAAGGTTTGTGATGTGTGTGTATCATGGAGAGTTGCTTATGATATGTAGCACTTTGTTCTGTGTGATCTGCAGGTGGCGCAGCCTTGTTGGGGCCACGTATCCTCAGACTGGAGCTGCATACATGATCATTAATTTAATTAGTGATATGTACACGGACCTCGACACACTCCTATTCAGTGTGCTTTGCCTGTTGAGCATAGGATGTTTGAGCCTTGTGTTAGCTCAGTTGGTCCCCCCCATGTAAGTTTCTGGTCGAGCCAGACACAGAGGTATCCGGCTTTCTTACCGAAATGTATTGGGTGTATGTGAAGCGTTATTTATTTGCCGTTTTGGTGCTTGTGCAGATGTTTCAGTTTTCATGTGAACAGAACAGCCTTGCACTTTTTAACATTTACTTTAACATGCCATCATTCCAAAAAAGGCTCAGCAATTCTGAGTGCTGTCTGTAATCATGAATTAATGTATGGTAGTTTCCAACTTTGTGCTAGGATGGCTCTGTCATCTGTGTAGGTGCGTACCCCATGTTTTGTGTAGTTTGGAAGTCATTGGCATACAGATTAAACAAGAGGGGCCTGATGATCCAGCTTTGGGGTACTCCCGCATGTATTCCATGATGTGTTGACTGTTTGCCGTGAATGTTAGTGTAAAAGCATCTGTTGGAGAGCTAGGAGCGTATGAGACATGAGCTGGTTGGGGAAAACATTGTAGCTGAATTTGCGAATGAGACCATTGTGCTGTAGGTGATCGAAGGCCTTTTCAATGTCCAGGAAAACAGCCTCTGTAGCTTTATTGATGTAACCATCTGCGACATGTTCCACTAAGCAGAGGAGTCGTCGCATTGTGAAATAGCGATTCCTTGATCAGAATATCTCCAGCCTCAGTGTGTTATTGGTGGTGCAGTTCCTAGTGAGACCTTTGAGAATTACCTTCTCAACAATCTTTCTGAGGAAGCACAGCACACTGATGGGTTGGTAATTTTGTGGGAGGGAGTAGTCTTTCGCAGGCTTCCTGAACTTCAGGACCTCAGCCGCCTTCCAATAGTTAGGGAAGTGCTAGTGTTGTATGATGGCATTCTTGATATGTGTTAGGTACTCAATAGCTTTATCCATGAAGTACTGGATGGCAAGGTTTTGAATGCCATCAACCCTTGGATTTCCAGGGCCAGGGCCGATGAACGTTATTGTGGCACCAGTACTGGAATGGCATCAGTTATTGTACCTGCTATGAAACTTCATCATTTTCTGTGATATTTTCTAGTTGTGGTATGCATGATGACCCACGTGATTTGGTGTGTACTAGTACATCTTATGACTTCGTGTGTGGGCTGGATAACAAGTTGTGTAATTTCCTGGTCCATTTCAAGTGTGAACACTGGGTCAGAAGGAAACAGATTTGGTGTGAATGACACTGCTACTGTCCTGGCCATCAGTTCAGCATTCTATTCCATGGAGTATGCTTGTCCGTCAGGTCCTTGTAGTGCTGGTGTGAAGGCTGTGTGGCAACCAAACCTGTAAACGTTTTGTCCCACTGGTTTTAAATGTTTGTATTTTTCCCTGTTGATACACTGGAGCCTGTTAATAAACTGTTTGTACAGTGGCTGCCTGGTGCACTGTCATTATCTCCCAAGATGGAGTCTCATTGAGATCAACCCTTGGATTTCCAGGGCCAGGGCCGATGAACGTTATTGTGGCACCAGTACTGGAATGGCATCAGTTATTGTAGCTGCTTTGAAACTTCATTATTTTATGTGATATGCATAATCTCCTGAGGCCCTGGGATACAATTATCTAGTATTTCCTTGAACAGTGCACAGTTCGTGCACTTGTAGTTCAGTATCCTCCATTGTTCAATGTACTGCAGTCACTTCCATGTGAAGTATTACAGGGGTGTGATTTGAGGCCATATTGTTTACAGTTTCAATGTTGAATGTGATTGTGATGCCCTTGATGAACACCACGTTTATTGAATCTGGCCTGTGATCTCTGTGGTAGGGTACATGTGTCAGCTCAGCCAGTGCTAGTGTAATGCAGTTTCAGCCTAGTGCACGTTTGTACTGTTTTTTTGCGATTGGCATTTCATGTGAGTGAATTCCAGCCAGGATGTTTAGTGTTATTAAGATCGTCAGTAGCTGTTACTCGGGGTGCTGTATCAAGTATTGTACTGATATCACATGTTGTGATGTTACCAGGAGAATTGTTTACTGATATCATTATAGTGTTCGCTCCATTGAACTTGACATTGATGGCCATGGCCTCTAATCTTTCAAGTGCTGGGAGAGCACTGTTTGTGTGTTTTTTGTCTTGGTGTATGATAATTGCTGTTCCATCTGCAGCCGCACCTTCCAGTCAGTCAGTACAGCAGATGTAACAGCTGGTGAAGTGAAGTTATCTGTCTGGCTGAAGTTTAGTTTTGTCCATGAGAGCAATCCAGATTCCCTTCTCTTCCATGAACGTGGCTAGTTCAGCCCTATTGTTGCCAATTCCATCTGCATTCCAGGAATGGAATCTGTATCAGTTTATCATTGTTGGCATGTGGGGGGCAGTTGTGGTGTATTATCCATGGAAGAGTGTAGGCAGTCTGGTGAGAGCTGTTTGTGTGGTAGTCTTGCGCTTGTCAGGTCCACCCGTCATGAGTTGTGTGCCTTGTGTGATGATGAAGTTTAAGACCCTCAGGAGAATCTTAAGCAATGTGTGAGTGGGGAATAGCACTTCCATTACACTACCAATTATTGTGAGGACATTTGTTATGTCGGCTGTTGTGTTGGCTGTAGTGTTGGTGGCTGATGGTTCTTGTGGTGGCTTACTGGATGGGTTGGCTTCTGTGTTTGTATTTTGTGTCTCATTTGGCATTTTGTGTGTGTGTGTGTGTGTGTGTGTGTGTGTGTGAGAGAGAGAGAGAGAGAGAGAGAGAGAGAGAGAGAGAGAGAGATGAGGGGCAGGGGGGGGGGGGGGGAGGGAGGAAGGAGGGAAGAGGGAATGGTCTGGTACTGAGTCAAATACTGTTTGAAAATCGAGCAATACTGCATCTACTGGACTGCCTTGATCCATGGTTTTCAGGATGTATTATGAGAAAAGTGGAGTTGGGTTTCATATGATTGGTGTTCTTGGAATCCGTGCTAACCAGGATGGAGGGAGTCATTCTGTTTGGGATACATCATTATGTTTGAGCTTTGAACACATTCTAATATCCTACGACAGATGGATGTCAAGGATACTGGATGGCAGTTTTGTGAATCATTTCTGTTGCCCTTCTTGTAGACAAGTATGATCTGTGCTTCCTTTCAATTACTGAGCACAGCTTTTTGTTGCAAGGATCCGTAGTAGATTATGGTTAAAAGAGGGGATAACTCAGCTGCAAATAAGGCGTAAATGCATAGCATCTGGTATCAATTCCACTGGGTCCTGGAGTATAGTTTAGTTTTAGTAGTTTCAGCTATTTTTCAACACCATTGACACTAATATCTATATCGCTCAACTTTGCAAGATGTGGGGATTAAACTGGGGTAATGCTGGATTTTCCTTGTAAAGGAACATTTGAAAGCAAAGCTCAGAATTTCTGCTCTTTTTTACTATCCTCAGTTTCAGTTCCTGTTTCATTCGTGAGTATGTGGACACTAACTTTGGATCCACTTACAGCTTTAACACATGACAGGAATTTCTTTGGCTTTTGTGAGAGGTATTTTCATAATATTCTACTGCAGTAGTCACTGAAGGCTTAACATGTTGCTCTGTTGACAGCTGAAGTCATTTCATTCAATATCACTCTACCTATAGTCCTACACTTTGTTTTGCACCTACTACACAGTAGTCTCCATTTCCTTAGAAGTTTCTTTGCAGCTACTGTATACCAATGAGGGTTCTTTCTTTCTTCATGAACTGCTCTACCACATACATCAAGTTGCATGGTCAGCTGTTCTTTTAAACCTGAGTCACAGTTCTTCTACATGTTCCTCACCAGAACAAAATATTTTGAGTTTGTTACTGAGATACATTAATACATACTGCGTCTTTAGCCAGTTTGCTGAACATATAAATCCTTCTACTCATTTTTCAGTTGCTCTTTGTACTTTGGTAATAACTGTTGCTAAAATTGTTTCATAATCACTGATACCAGTTTTAACGTGGACATCCTCAAAGATGTCAAGTCTGTTGGTTCCCATTCAAGCCAATATATTCCATCATAAATGATATCGAAAATACCTGTTCTAGGTTTAAGGCCTAGCTGACGAGTAAGTGGATCAAAATCGTCAATTCAGTCACTCCCTGGTCAACTGGCACTGAAACAGAATGTAACATAGAGTTGACCAAACTACTGACATTTGGTCTTCTAAAATTGTTTTACTCCAGAGGAACGAAATATGGTTACTCCTTTCAAAAACTGCATGAACTCTGTAATGGTAGGTATTGAGATAAGTTATAGCAGAATATAAAAATCAACTAAAATTGCACTACAGTGGAAAAACATTTGGAATATGAAGAAATACCTGTGAGATTCTACAGAGATTATGTGAAATAACTTGCTTCTACTCTAGCAGCAGTTTATCACATGCTGCCGGAAGAACAAAGGGTATCAAGCTATTGGTAGAAAGCACAGTCATTCCTGTTTTCAAGAAGAGTTGTCAGACACATGCCCAACTTATAGGCCTAAATGACTCAAAACAGTATCTTGTAGAATTATGTAACACATTTTGTTCTCCTGCAATTTTAAATTTTTCAAGAACAAAAATTTCCCTACGGGAAAAAAAAATAAAATAAAATAAAAAAAAAACAAAAAAAAAAAAAACACATAGTTTCTGCAAACTCAATTCACACTGTTCGTGCATAAGACCCAGGCCCCTGTAGTCACCAGTGCCCACGTTGATGCTAAGTTTCTTGACATTCAAACAGTTCTACAATGTCCTTTAGTGAACAAAATATGAGCTTACCAAGTATTGGACCATATTTTTAATTGGATTCAGGATTACCTTGAAGATAGAACTCAATGTGCTGTCTGGATGGGATGAAATAGGACAGACATACAGGTAATTTTGGGGATAATCCAAGGGAGTGTTATAGGCCATTACTGTTCACAGTATTTTACCTAAATGTTCTAGTGGATAATGTCAGGAGCTTTTGAGGCTGTTTGTGGTGAATTCAGCTGTCTACAGAAAACCTGCAACAGCAAAAGACAGTAGCAAAATGCAGGTAGACCTGCAGAGGATTGACAGTTCATGCAGATTTTATTTATTTATTTCACGTTCTGATGATCCATGTTGTGAATATATCACTTATATGACATGTGTCATATAAGTTTATAGTGGTTGCATTCTATGGTATTGTGTAAATAGTACTAATAACTTTAGATTAAGTTATTTACAACTTGTTTCTATTACATAATAGTAAAAGTACATGGACAGAATATAATGTGAGCCAGGAACTCTTCTGTAATGTGATTTTTATAACAGCCACTGCCTTTAAACATTTTTTGAACAATCTTCATCTTTAAAGGTTGTGTGAATTGTGTGAAACTGAAAAAAACTTGATTTACTTTAATTAAGAGAAAGACCATTTATGTTAAACCAGTTCACAATAACTGCCAAAACCTTATTAGCTGACACCTCAAGTTTGTCCATTTATCAGCTAGTACCATAGTGTCACCAGCAAAGCAATTGTAGCAATTATTATGTACAAGGAGGTAGATTGTTAAACAAAATAATAAAAGGAAGGGCCTGGGTATCAGAACTGAGCCCTGAGGCATTCCACCTGTGACAGGACCCCATTCTGATGACACTGAGAAACCTTCTCAACCATCCAACACAAATTTCTGCTTTCTGTTAAATAGGTGTGGCATCAATAGTTCATATCGACCACGAAACTTAATATCTGTGAACTCTAAGTGCTCTGTCGAGCCTCCATTTTAACTTTACTTTAGTCAGTTCTATGTTATACTTCATTCTGTACAGACACAGTGTCAAGTGTAAATATATACGAGCTACAACATATATGGGAATTAAGTTTTCTATATCCCAATTACCAATCCCATTCCCATAGTGGTGACCCCGCAGTTCATTCTTGTTTCGTGTCTTACGTGCTGGTGTTTATGCAACAAGTTTTATGCACTGCGCAATGACCATGCCAAACAATGCCTTGTTCGAAGATGTGGAAACACAACTCCGCTCACCGAGTTTCATCATTTCTTCGCCAACGGCATATTCATCATTTCCGCACAGTGATTCGTATTCTCAACCAACACCATGTGCTAACCTCATTAGTTTACAACGGTCAACAAATACGCTGTTAGAGTGAACAAAGGACTCAGGCTTCGCATCACCGGATTTTGCCCATCCGACAGTGAAATGTGAACTGAACAATATTTCGAATTGTGTCTCTTCAAATCGAGTGTTTCAAGAACAAAGTGATCTCCATTCGAACATGCGTTTAGCCACCCACCGACATGCTACATCAGTTACTGTCGGGCCTTGTGCAACGCCGCCATTACTACAAACCACGCCAGATCCATTCTGCACACGTGGTGTTCCAGTTGCGTCCAATTTACATGCGCAATTCAGTGTTTCGCGTAACATGGACCCCTTACCTTGCCTCAGTGGCCCGCCATATGCACTACAGGCATGTTAGGCATCAGATAGTTTCCATGTGGGTGGCGTTCTCACCCCCCCCCCTCCCCCTCCCCACCCTGCCCCTCACTGACGGGGGTCCCCGTTTCCCTTCACTCAACGCCCTGCCGCTCCCACAGCACTGCCTGTGTCTGCCGCGCCGGCCTCTCACCCTGTTCTGGAAGCAGGTCGTTTCCATCCAGCACTCGTCACTCATGGTCCAGTTTCCAGGCCCCCCTCGTGTGCCGTCCATCTGCCTGTTTCCACAGTACCATCCATTCCTGCCGTGCCGTGTTTTCGTGACACACAGTCAACTATGCCAGCCGCTGCTACTACGGATTCGCTCGCCTGGTTTAAATCCGGGCCTACCACACCAGTCTCTAACTTAACCTCAGTTCAGCTGATACCCCAGGAGACACCGAAGCCATCGTCGTCACCCCCTCCTGGCCACCTGCTGAAGCTAGCACCCTTATATGAGGACAACCCGGCATCATGATTCGTGGTCTTCGAGCATCTGTTCGAGTTACATCATATGTCTCACGACAACTCAAAGTTTCTCTGCCTCGTCACTCACCTCCACGACCACTCGGATTTGATTTGTGACCTGCTCCTTTCGCTGCCGCCTGCACCAAAATACGAGTTTGCAAAGAAGACTATAATGGAACGACTTGCCTACTCGCCACAAGAATTAATGATCAAGATTCTCTACGAGGAGCACCTGGGGGAAAGCACCCCCTCACAACTCAGGTGCCTCCTTCGATTGCTTATGAACGAGCATACCGTGCCTGACGCCATGGTATGGGCTGTGTGGCCTGCAAAACTACCTACCAATCTACAGATCCATCTGTTACCACACTCGTTCAAGTCCATTGGTTTTCACCAACGCATCGCTGACCAGTTGTATTTGCTGCTGCGGCAACATCAACCGGTTCACTCCACACCGTTCGTCAGCACAGCCGCCCCCACATACCAACCTTCGGCCGGCAGAGGCAGGGCTTGCTCCGCCATTACCTCATCTACTTCTCCTGGCAGGGTCGGCTCACTCTCTCCACTGTCTGAGCACTCCAGCATCGCCCACGGACCTTACGTACTTGCCTATTTACCAGAACAATTCAATGAGGACCACCTGCCCCCGCTGTTGCAGTCTCCACCTCCTCCTCACCCTTTCTGCTGGTCCCACAAAGTGTTCGGCGATGACGCCAAGAAGTGCAAGTTGCCATGCCAACACCCAAACGCCAACTGCAGGAACTAAGAGAGGCCGAGTCCTGCGGGGAACCTAACAGGCATCCTCTTACATTACATTCCGTTCACTAGCCCGCCCGGCTGAGTGGTCATCTCTATGTGACTGAAATTGCATCAGGTCTAGCTTTTCTGGTCGACAGTGGTGCTGATGTGTCGATCATACCTACTTCGATGACTCCACCTGCTTCTTCACAGACGAAGTCACTTCCATGAGCTGTCAGCACAACGACATTACCTACCTCAGGCTCAGTAAAGGTTACGATGACCCCACCTCCTTCTCTACATTTTCCGTGGACGTTCTACATTGCCAACATCTATGAACCGATCCTTGGTATGGATTTTTTGTGTCATTACAAACTGTCTCCGAATGTCATAGAGGGTTCAGTGCTCCACCATCCTACGAACACTCACATACCGTGCACCCGCACCTATGTCCAACGCTCTGTTTCCATCGCAACATATGATACCATAAGCGAGTGCTCCACCCTCGCAGGCAACATTGTGACCTGCGTTACCGACCTACTGTCAGAATACAACTCGGCGACGCAACTCCACCAGGACAACGAGAAGCTGAAACAATGCATCGCATCCACTTACAGCGAGCTTGTCGTGGTTGGTACTCACTTCTGCAACGGCAGTCCACGACATTGCCACCTAAATAAGATTGTTCGGCCGAGCCTAGCTCGAACTCTCACGAGGGTAGTCCACAAACTTTACTTGCATGTGACATTCCTTGCCCCCCCCCCCCCCCCCCCCCCAATCACACAGCACTGATGCTAGAGGCCTTCAAGGCTCTGAAGACTTCTTTAGCTCACGCTGTGACACTCGCCCACCCCGACCCCTCGACTGAGGTATTCATCACTACGGACGCCAGCGACATTGCATTGGGGGCAGTGTTGCAACAACGCAAGGGCGACACAGTTTCTCCCCTTCATTTCTTCTCCAAGAAACTATCTATGGCTCAGAGAAAATATTCTGCATTCGATAGAGAGCTCCTTGCTGTTTACGAGGTAATCAAACATTTCCGCCTCGGCATCGAGGGACATTCGTTTTTCGTCCTCACTGACCACAAACCACCGGTAGAAGCATTCTGCAACCCACCTGAGGACCCACTCCCTCGACGTTACCGCCACTTTGACCTGGTTTCTCGTCCCCAACGGACGTTCGTTACATCAAGGGTGCAGATAACGTCGCTGCGGATTTCTTCTCGTGGATCAGTGCTGTTTCCCGCACTGTTAATCTTTCCAATCTGGCCTCCCTCCAAGCTTCTCAAGCTTCTGACGAAGATTCTCAGGCCTACGAGACCCACAAACATCACTTGTTTTCACAAAGGCTAAATTTCCTGGCGTTCCCAACAAGGTGTGGTGTTATTCTTCCACCAGCACCCTACGCCCTTTGTTCCCACCCAGGCTGCGCAGACAGGTTTTCGACGCCCTGCATAACCTAGCCCACCTGGGCATTAGAGCCACCACACGTCTCATGTCAGAACGTTTTGTTTGGAAGAATATCAAATGGGACTGTCAAACCTGGGCATGCAGCTGCGTTGCCTGCCAGCGCAACAAGATCAGTCGCCACACCTCTCCACATCTGGGGAAGTTCGACGTTCCTGCAGGATGATTCTGTCACTTACATATTGATCTGATCAGGCCTCTTCCTCCTTTGGAGGGCCATAGATATATCTTATCAACTATCGACCGTTTGTCTCGCTGGGTCGAGGCTGTCCCTCTCCCTAACATTACTGCCGAGACGGTACCCAAGGCTTTCATTGGCCCGTGGATCGCTCATTAGAGGTGCCTGACCACTATCACCATCGATCAGGGTCGACAATTCGAATCCTCCCTTTTCATGATCCTCTGAAATGTCTGTGGTATTAAAAAAAATACACACTACCACCTATCACCCACAAAGCAAATGGGTTGCATAGATGGCACCACACCCTCGAGATGGCCCTTCGATGCCATGATTGTCTCTGGTAGGAAGCTCTTCTGTGGGTGCTACTTGGTCTATGCTCGACCTATAAACCTGACCTACAGGGGACTATATCCGAATTTGTTTTCGGCGAGAATCTGTTCCTACCGGGAATTTATTCTTCCCCAGGTTGGCGAGGATCTTTCCCCCTCGCCAGATTTTATTAGCTGGATGCGCATGCATTTTCAACAAATGCATTTGCACCCGCCCATCAGTCACTCACCGCCTGAGACTTATGTTCCCACTGCACCCTCTGACTGCTCCCACATCATGCTGCAATGCAGTTAGGCAGCCTCTTCAACCTCCTTATCTTGGCCTCTACAAGGTCCTGTGGTGGGGGACACGATTTTTGATATCATGATTAAAGACCGCACACTGACAGTTTCTCTGCATCGCCTGAAACCGGCTTTCGTCGACCCTGATGGTCTGACACCACCGCAGTCGGATTGTGCAGACGATCCATCCTTGATCGAGAATGAAGACATGCTCCCATCAACCTCACCACACACCTCTTCCATTGAAGACTGTTCACCACCATTCGCTGGTTTCCCGAATTCGCCCACTGTTTCAACCTGCGGCGCAGGTTTTGTGCCCTCACCTCCAACGTCAGAGACACACACACACACACACACACACACACACACACACATCTACTATCAGTTTGTCCTGCAGCGTGCCGCAACACCGAGTGAATGACATTTCTATAGTGACGTTCGATGACCGAGTGCTCATCCTTTTGACAGATACTGAGGTCCCGCCATCAGACTGCCCCTTACACGTCAACATTGCACACATCCCGCACGAGTGTGACCGAGCATCTCTACGTGCTTTCATTTCTATGGATGGCTCGATCAACTTAAGGGGCACACACACCTCCACCATGCCATCGACCGCCCCGCTCGCTTACTCTTGGGCCGGCTGCCGTCTCATCCGGCCATGGTGGCTGACTGACTATGAAGTGGATCTGTCTCTTGCCGCTCCGCCTGGACAATCCACCTCGTTCGAGATGGAAGTACCTGTGGTGCACTTGCCTACACGCACAATTTCCACTGACATCGACACCCGCACACCCTCACCCTTGGACATCTGTAGTGAGCCATACTGGGGAGGGGGGGGGGGGGGAGCTGTGTGGCATTGATAGTTCGTATCAACCACGGAAGCTTTATATCTGTGAACTCTAATGAGCCTCCATCTTAACTTTACTTTAGTCAGTTCTGTGTTATACTTCATTCTGTACGGACACAGTGTCAAGTGTAAATACATACCAACTACGACGCATATGGGAATTAAGTTTTCTATATCCTGATTACAGATCCCGTTCCCATAAAGGTATGAATAAAACCACTTCCCTGCTGTATCACTTGTGCCTGGGTATGTAGCTTTGTGTAAAGGTATTTGGTGATTGACACAGTGAAATGCTTTTGTTAGAGTGCAAAATATTCCAACCATCTTAATTTTTTTGTTGGTGGACTCCAAAACATTGGCAACAAATGCAAATATTTCATCTTTTGTTGACCTTTCATAAATCCAAACTGTCTTTCACTGATGATACCCTCTGTAAATCCTTGTAAAAACTTGTGTATAGTAAAGGCAGGTGATATTTAACAATATCTTACTCATCTCCCTCCTTGTTGTTTTACAACTGCATACTTAAAATTTTCTGCAACTGTTCATTGTTTACATCTACATCTACATCTACATTTATACTCCGCAAGCCACCCAACGGTGTGTGGCGGAGGGCACTTTACGTGCCACTGTCATTACCTCCCTTTCCTGTTCCAGTCGCGTATGGTTCGCGGGAAGAGCGACTGTCTGAAAGCCTCCGTGCGCGCTCTAATCTCTCTAATTTTACATTTGTGATCTCCTCGGGAGGTATAAGTAGGGGGAAGCAATATATTCGATACCTCATCCAGAAACGCACCCTCTCGAAACCTGGCGAGCAAGCTACACCGCGATGCAGAGCGCCTCTCTTGCAGAGTCTGCTACTTGAGTTTATTAAACATCTCCGTAACGCTATCACGGTTACCAAATAACCCTGTGACGAAACGCGCCGCTCTTCTTTGGATCTTCTCTATCTCCTCCGTCAAACCGATCTGGTACGGATCCCACACTGATGAGCAATACTCAAGTATAGGTCGAACGGGTGTTTTGTAAGCCACCTCCTTTGTTGATGGACTACATTTTCTAAGCACTCTCCCAATGAATCTCAACCTGGTACCCGCCTTACCAACAATTAATTTTATATGATCATTCCACTTCAAATCGTTCCGCACGCATACTCCCAGATATTTTACAGAAGTAACTGCTACCAGTGTTTGTTCCACTATCATATAATCATACAATAAAGGATCCTTCTTTCTATGTATTCGCAATACATTACATTTGTCTATGTTAAGGGCCAGTTGCCAGTTTCCAGTTTCCCAAAACATTAATAAATATATTAATAAGCTTATAAGTCTATTTGAAGGAAGATGGCCTAAGTATCATCATGTATGTTGCCTGGTAGTGGCATACTACCTGAAATTTAATTTTGTGCTTAAGTTTTGCACATCATTGTGTAATTTATGAGAGGAACGGATTTTTTTTGAGGGGGGGGGGGGGGGGGGGGAGTGGAATTAACAGCAGTATCAGAAGTACTCTCTGTGCAGTCCTAATGTATCAACTGCACATTGAGCATTGCATTGCCGCAAAACAGCATCAAGAAGGTGCTGACCCACATGCCAATGGAAAGAGCAGGCAGCTCCACACCTCCATCCCACATTTATCAGTGTAACTGTTGTCTTTCAATAAAAGTATAATCACATCGAAAATATGCCAAAGGATTTTATTTACATGGCTGCAACAGTATTTCAATAAATAACAAGATATGTTGTCCAACTTTTCAGAGATTTAATAATTCTTTCAATTTCCTGTACAGTGACTGTTGTTGCTTTGAAATGTTGTACTGTGATAGGTGCACCAGCTTGAAGAAAATTCATGAGTTGATTTATGGAGCATTGTGATCCTGTTTGTTCTGTTACCATTAAAAAGTTTTTCTTGAATTATCAGCAACTGTTTTTTGGATCAATAAGAAGATGATCCTAATTTTTATTTGGATATTTTCTCTACAAACTGTACTTCTTTACAAAATTTCTGACTTTTTTTACTTTACTGTTTTGAGTTATGATTTTCGGCCTTCAAAAACATGTTATTCAATGCCTATATGGTCTTGTGATGAATCCCATTGTACAATTTGTAAAGTCTAATGTAATCGGTCTCCTTTACTGTCTTGGCTACAGCATAAAGCTCCCTTTTCATTCTAAAAGAAATTTTGACACCTTAGTAATCCAAGACCTATAGCCGGATGTGTTCTCTCAATAGCTTTTGGGGAAAATATTTCATCAAATAGACTTGTAACTTCATTAATAAATACATTAATGAGGTGATAAGTCCACTTAAAGAAATGTTTTCCCAAAACATTAATAAATATATTAATAAGGTTATAAGTCTATTTGAAGGAAGATTTCCCAGAGCATTAGTGAGCGAGAACCTGTTTAAATCAGGTTATAAGCTGTAGATTACTAAGGGCATTAAACTGTACAGAGATTGGCAGTTGACATATTGTGTGTACATAGGTGAAGAGATCATTTACTGTTGAATCACATTGTTGATGATAAGTCACTGTTAACAAGAGCAACTGTAAAATACATAGGAGTAACTGTCCAGAGTGATGTAAATTGGAATGATTACATGAAACTACTTGTACAAAAATCAGATGTCATGTTCAGATCCTTTGGAAGAATCTTGAGGAAACATTTTTCATTCACCGAAGAAGTGACTGAGAAACTACTCGTTTGATTCATCCTTGAGTACTGTACATCAATCTGGGAATATTATCATGTTGGATTAATAGAAGAGCTAGAGAAGACATAATGAAGAGTGCATGTTTCACCAATGGATTGTTTAACAACCATTTATATACAGGAGGCTCAACAAACTCCGGTGATCTATGCTACATGGGAGGTGTTGCACACCATGCAGAAGTTTATTGCTGAAATTCAAAGAGTGCACATACCTAGTGTTGTGCAGCATATTACTTCCTCCAGCTGCCTCGGCACTCCTTCGGCCGAAAGCTTACTTGTTTGACATGCCCATCTGCGACTTGGCCTCTCCACTACGAGTATATAGTGAGTAGCAATGTCTCCTTTTCATAATATTGTCATTATTCCATCCCATATTTATCAGTGTAACTGTTGTCTTTCAATAAAAGTATAATTTCTGTTTATCTTATTGCATATTTCTTTTGCAGTTCATTCTATATATGGCCTAAGTATCAGCATGTATGTTGCCTGGTAGTGGCATACTACCTGAAATTTAATTTTGTCCTTAAGTTTTGCACATCATTGTGTAATTTATGAGAGGAACAGGGATTTTTTTTAGGGGGGGGGGGGGAGTGGAATTAACAGCAGTATCAGAAGTACTCTCTGTGCAGTCCTAATGTATCAACTGCACATTGAGCATTGCATTGCCGCAAAACAGCATCAAGAAGGTGCTGACCCACACGCCAATGGAAAGAGCAGGCAGCTCCACACCTCCAGGAAGATGAAGTTCACTGCCCCCTGTCAATGCTGATTTAACCAGCTGCCCATCACTGGTTGGCCAGTTCGGCCGCAGTCTCCGAGAGCAACAGTTCTAAGTAACAGGAAGGCGTTACTTAGCCTGCATTCTGCGAGTAGTAATAGTCATTGGATGTAGGAGGCAAAGGAAGTTAGGTATTGTTTCTTCCCTTAACAGAAATAAAAATTTCTATTAATATGCAAGTTTAATGTACAGATGATTTTGGATTTCTGCTACTGGCCATTGCAACTTCTCTACTTCCTTGTTTGTGTGGGCACTGACTACCACAGTAGCCAACATAACACTTTCCACCATACACACCGTAATCTGGCTTGTGGAGCATAGATGGAGGTGTAGAAAAGAATGCCTGCGTCACTGTCTTTTATAATCATTATAAGTCATTACGTCAGTTAAGAACAACAGCTGACTAATTTCATTCACTTTTATATTCATTTGTCATGTTGTATAGTTAACATCACAAAGGAGAACCATCAAGGATGTGTGGCAAGTCAAGCTACACATTAAACAAGTGAAGCACCTGTTATAAACAGCATTAATAATTAAACCTTTTAAATTGCTGTAAACTATTGTGCTTACTCGAGTTAAATTGAATAAGGTAAAATTAACAAGCAATCCTTTAGTATGAGTACTGAACTTAATGTACTCGTTTCTTTCAAGTTTTATTTATTCTTAGTTTTGTATTATTACTGTGTTGCGTTTTGTCAAAATAATTCCCTACTTGCACTCACAAAGTTAAGGCTCCATACACGTAACAGGCCCACTAATTCATCAACATTTTAGCTTATTATTCATAAAAAGGTTCACACAATTGATGCCATTGGCAAGATCAGAGAATGTGCAGATAGGATATTTTTTGTTTTGTTTACCACTTTCCAGTAAAATTGCATACTTTCAAATTATTAGTGGTACAATTTGTATATGTAACATAATAAATAGACCATTTAAAGAAAGAAATAAGAAAAAGAAACATTACTACTCAGTGCTTAAGGCACATTTTTTTTGTCAGTGCTTGTTATTGTGAGCACTGTCCTATATTTCCACAGTACAAAATTCTTACGCCTTTGTGGAAAAGAATATTTCATATTTGCTATTAGTTTTGAGACAAATGGAACGATACATATCAGAAGAGCTGTACAACGAAATATTTGTTTAATATATTTATTTATAAAAAATAATTTCACATAATACAGGTGAATTTTATAGGCTACTGAAGTTTTGAGGAAGAGTTCATGGTAGGCATATTATTAATGACCTTAGTTTTAAAGCAAATGGAATTGGAGGACTTGTTTGCAACAGACCATTATATTAAAACATTGTCTTGAGAAAACATGTCTGGAGTGGTTTCCCTTTTGCTACTCAATATAGATGATGCTGACGGTTTTGGTTTCGAAGCTTATAGTTCAGTGTACATTACCACATTCTGTTGTTGTGGTATATGTCCTTTGGTAAAAGGTATTGCAATTAACTGAGAGAGGAACTCTCTCATTACATGTTGTCATTGAAACAGAAGTAGATGGGAGTATAGCATTTTTGGGGCAACAGTTTGTCGATTACCCTCTTGCATGTTTGCTTCCACAAGACCTTTCACATGTGTCCTCTGCAAGTTTTTGGAGTTTTATTTATTTATGTGTAGTGACTCATTTATCTTAAGTACAGTAGATTTTGAATTCAAGTTTGCATATTTATTCTGCATTTCTCTTGTTTTTGCAGTCATCACATGTAATGTGTCTCAACATTTTGACGTATAATAACTGTGAGATCACTCCCATCCGCATCAATTTCTAGTGAAATGTTGTTAGTTTATTTGCAAAACTATTTTCTGTTATTGACTGGAATTTGTATTTGTGTTATATTGTGAACCTATACAGTTTTTGCCTTTTTCACCCATGCTCCCATAATTTTTACTTTTAGTGCGCTGACAAACTTCTTTAATGCTTGTAGTTCGGCCTCTGTAAGAGCATTTGCTAAGCTACCTGCCTCTAATTCAATTACAACTACTTTTTCCGGTAATGGTATTTCCGTGTTCTTTTTTGCGAAATGGGTGAAAGGCAATACTTTCTGGGTCATTCTCAGTTTACGAATGTCAATCTGTCTTTGCAGAAGCATTTTAGACTTCGCCACGACTGCTTCCTGCAGTTCGGATTTATTCTGGCCGTTTTCCGAATGAATCTGCTCGTCACTGGAAACTGTAGTTCCTAAAAGTTTCGTGAGCTTACATGATTTTTCACGCACAGCAGTGTCTTTGGCTTCCCCACATTGCTTTGTTTCTTGCGAAACTTTGCGTTTTTCATTGCAGCGCTGCATAAAATACAAGTACTGGTGATGACCTGATTCTGTATTTATATGTTTCAAAACTTCTGTCAGCGGAATTTCATCAAGGCTAACCTGGTCTGATACCTTGGCTTTCTGTGAATAAGGTACAATTTGACTAACCTGTTTGTTATGTGTATATTCTGTTTCCATGTTGTATTTTGTCCAAGTTTCTTCTAGTATCCCTTGTTTTCGTTCCTTTAATGAAGAAGTTCGTTCACCAGGCAGTATTTTCTGCATTGTCCTATATTTATTTACATCGTATGTTTCTAACGTCTCTATCTATTGTCTTCTTGGTTGGCGGCGTTTTCAGGTACATTGTTGGTATTCGTTGCGGAAATAAATACAATTAGTTACTGTTTATTATAATCCAACCCTTCTCGTTGAATGAATGCTGGAAAAACTATCAAAAATTCGTAAGACGCGCGAAGACGTGCACAATCCCTTCAAGAATAACAACGGCGCACACCGACTTCACCGAGTACAAAAGTTTCCAGTTCGCACCGCTTGCGAGTTTCCAGAGAATAATTATTATGATTTAGTAGCAAAACAGGTGCGAAACTGCTGTCGCTTACACAGCTAGCTCTATGGATGGGCAATTACTTGCAATTAATCAATGAATCGTAATTATTAGGGTTATCGAACATGGATACACTAATAATTCTTTCACGTCAATTAATTTTAGGTAATCGATTTGTCCTTACCATTAATTACTTTAATTTATCCATATTTGTTTTAATGCTTTTTGAGAGATGGTACCTTTCATTTTTAATACTTCAGTGTTTCATTTTTTTGCTAGCTGTCCTTGCCATTAATTACTTTAATTTATCCATATTTGTTTTAATGCTTTTTGAGAGATGGTACCTTTCATTTTTAATACTTCAGTGTTTCATTTTTTTGCTAGCTCTAGTGAACACTCTTTCTGAAATAACACAGAGGTCGGAACATGTTCAGTTGTCATCAAATTTTAATTATTAATGAAGCTGTTAAACATTTGTAGCCCTTATTGCAAGTAACCTAAGAAATCAACAATAAAAACTATGTACCTGGAAGCAAAGTAATACCATTTATTTATTTGTTGTCAAGAAAGTTGATCGACTTACATGCATGTCTGACAAGAGAGCACACACAGTTGACAATCTACAGCAGTACAAAATGCACTGTGCAACAAAATTAAGTGATAGCTTTTTCAGAATTGTCTCCCACTGCGACAGACAACTCTGAAATTTGGCTCAAAGGTGTGTACGACCTTCCTTTCTAATGGCGCTAAAGTGTGGCGCCCTGCGACGTCACCCTCGGGCTCGGCGGCACTTCAAACAGGCAAGATGTCGACACATGAGGAAAAAAATGCTAGAGATCAGAAGTTCATATGAGCTGTAAGCTGAGTTAATGATGCCACATTGGCATCAAATTTAACCACAATTCTGCCCCTGTGGACCTGTCACACAACGAGAAGGTCGACATAGCCCCTCTTATTGACGTTTCACCCCATCTTCTCACATCTCTGCGATTGAGGTCGAAACTCCGACACCCAACGTTGAAATAAACCGGTTGGCTGAGGAAAAAAAATTTCAGACACCCCGCCACTCAGAATCGATACGAAAAGGCCTCAGCAGGTGGCGTAAGGGACGTCAATAAAACTATCCCATTGTCTAGACCGTCGATTCCCACAAATCTTGCTGTTGGAAACGATAAATTGCATTGCGATGAGCAACAGGAAGATGTCCTCGACAACCTTTGACACTGCTGACACACTTGGACGTTTAATCCATTCTCTAAGCACATTGTGAGACTGCAGTACCATTGAACGTGATCGTACCCATTTGGAGTGCAGTACAACCACAATTTTTGCTCTTATGTACAGGTTGGAACACCAGGGATCATTAAAAATCATTCGACGAAATTTGAACGTTATCCGAAACAGTAAAGGGTACCTATGTTTTTTTCCGACATCCTATCGCGTGATTATGTGGTAGTGCAACATTAACATGTGCATGAATAAACCAGCAAAGTCCCTCTAAGACCCCTCTCCCCAGTTCAGCAACACCCTCGGTGCCACTCACGCAACTTTATTGAGCATGGTACAAATTTATCTGTCAGAAAGTTTGACACCAATTCAGCCTAGCGGTTGCTCTAGTGCCTGAAGGCAACACCGCAGGCAGGCCTCGGCGCTTGTTCGTGACGTCACGTCAGCTAGGCATGGCGAACGCCAGTTCTGTTGCAGGCAGAAACGCCTGGGCGTGCTTATCACTATAAATCTCTTATTTTTGGACAAAATGTTTGGTATTGTTTTGGATTCTGCAGGTTTATTTGGATGAAAGATTTCCGTACTATCGTAAAGCTACAAATGAAGATCATAGTTCTGTATTACCGAATCCTGTCGAAACAAACTTAAATCAACATGAGAAGATGCTTTGCCCCATTGCAAACTTCGGAAATTTTACATTCAAGTAATTATATTTACTTGATCCATTTTGTTATCGAAATTTACCCCAACCCCCTTACAATGAACTCGTTTCTTTTATTTATTTATTTATTTATTTTCGTTTGACATCGTCTCTGGAAATGTGAACTAATTTACGTGTAAATGTCCAACTGTTGCCAGTCATTAGATTACAGTCGTTTTCAACGAAAGGAATTCTAAACAGGAAACAAAATAGCTTCATACATCGAAAATACTGCTGAGCTTAAACTTTTTTAAACATGCATATTACAAAAGATAAATATTCCCCTCTTGCAACTGAAAGGAGAAACTTCGTAAGATAAAAAAATTTTATTTGATAAAACAAGTATCTCTCTTTTGCCTCTTCTTCTGTCCCCCACCCCCTCCCCCAACAAGTACAATCGCAAGATATTTCATTAACATTCAGTGCTCCTCACCTCATAGTCAACCAAGATACCTAAAGAAGAACACCAATTTGTTCACATTTTCTTGTAAAAGCAACCCAGTACAAACGCAACTTCGTCAGATTTACAAATAAGGTAAAGAAGCACGAATTCTGTTGCTGCTGGACCATGAAGTTCTTTTTGTATGTTAATCCTTAAAACAGGTGGAAATTTAAGTTCAGGTGTACACTATTTGTTAAGAAGTGTAATGAATTGCACAATTAATTGATTGCAGAAATCTCTCAGAACAATGTGTGTTGGTCAACTATCGTCAATAGTTTCACTTTTCCTGTGCCAGAGAGGGAGACACCACCATTATGAGTATGCCTGCAACAGACCTGACGTTCGCCGTGCCTAGCTGACGTGACGTCACGAACAAGCGCCAAGGCCTTCCTTTGAGTCGGTGTTGCTGAAGGTAAGCAAACCACACCCAATGCTGTCGAAGAGTTTGCCCAATTTGGAGCATCTCCAGACTCGTCTACGCTCTGGAATATTATTTACAGGAGTAGAATTGTCTTACGTGATGAGGCCTAATTACCAACGAAGACGTGTCTGGAGACACTCCAGAGAGCGGTGGGATACCAACCTGATTGCTGCCCACCATTCGGCCTGACAACCAGGAGCGATAGTCTGGGGTACCACTTCATTCCATAGCACGACCCCTTCGGTTGTCATCCACAGCACCTTTGCAGCACAGAGGTACGTTGGTAACACTCTACGCCCTGTTTTGTTGCTCTTCATAGCAAGCTATCCTGGGCTTACATTTCAGGAAGATAATATCCACTCACACATGCCGAGAGTTTCTACTGCTTGTCTGTGCTTGCCAATCCTACTTTGGTCAGCAAGGTCTCCGGATCTCTCCTCAGTTGAGAATGTTTGGGGCAGTATGGGCAAGGGCCTGCAACCATCTCGGGATTTTGACGATCTACCACGCCAATTGTATAATTTGGCACGATACCCCTCAGGAGGACATCCAACAACTGTATCAATCAATGCCAAGCCGAATAACTGCCTGTATAAGAACCAGAAGTGGACTAACGTGTTACTGACTTACTTGTTTTGTGAACCTCTTTCTCTTGAATAAATCATCAAACTGTTCTGGAACTGTAATCATTTGTTAGTCTCTACATGCACACCACAACTACAATTGCTTCCTGAAACATTTTTGTCTGGTTTGAAAAGATAATTTCCATAATATTCGGCGTTAGGCGGCAGAATTTCATTGCCACAAGGTCGCTAGGCGAGATCGACCAAGAGAAGAGTTTTCGAAATGTTGCTTCGATTCGCCAGCTAACATTGGGCTGACAGTACGAATAAAATGTAAGCCCACGTTCCTTGCCTCAGTATTATTTATTTTAACAAATACAGTCACCAAGTCGCTACTCGTTGGTAACAATACTGTTTGGTTCCAGTGTTTATGGCAATGGAAGACCCGTTCTCTCTAATCGTTTGACTGCCAGGTTACAGAAGTGTAATTTGACGTAAACAACTGGTTCTAAATTATTGCTTTCACACACGCTTGAATGGCAACTAGGAAGTTATACTATTCCCCTGACGCCCAGGAAATGCAAAAGATATGTACAAAATTTTAAATGAGAATGATAGCTGCCTATAGTTCCATTAAATGTTACCGTGTAGACAAAAATACTTGCTACGAACATGACTTGTTATTTCGATTAGAAAGAATATTAGATACACGTCACGTTGACGAACTTGCTTGAAATTTTTACGAACTTCCCTCAGGTGTGGCGTATCTTGCGTCGTAATATCTTACACAAATTTTAAAATTGGTTAATATTGATTTCAACTATATAACTTAACTGCTTAAATATCTCCTGTTACCGTTACTGCAAGGAGCGTAGTACTTTTCTAACGTTTTCCAACTTGCCGCAATGGTACAGAGAAGCCTCGATATTTGTGGCAATAGCTTGTCTAAATGTTTTACTCATATATATTTTGAAGGAGCTTTGGCAGGTACTGTCTTTACACTGTAAATTGCAGCATTCCCTTCGCGATGCAGAAACCTCAATGCGTCTGGTACTGAGGCATGGCACACAAACATTAGATACATTCGTTTGGGATAAAAATCCAGACACACACATTCTTGTTTCTGTCTGTATGCTGCTGCATCCGTGTCCATGATGACAAGTGTACCGTACCGGAGAGTTATAAATGAAGTGTAGCTACTCAAAGTGGCCCATGTAATTATCGTACGGCAGCGAAGCTTGGTAGGTATTCTAATGCGTTAATGCGAAACAGATTTATGCTAGGAAAAATTTAGTTCCAATTTTGACCACCAAGGGCAAATCTAGCTCCGTGGATGCAACAAATAGAAATGTTTCCATACGTAATGCATTAGGAGCAGGATGTGGGCAGAAAAGGTCAAACAAGTAAGAAAGGGATAATGTTGATTTTATTATTAAGTGCCACTTACACAGTTTGTTCAGCATGAGCACCGGAGACATCGACAAGAAGCTGCATCCGTAAATCGACGTGATCAACGATTCCTCACAGCAGCTGCAGTGGAAACTGAGGAACGTGTTCCTGTACACTGGACTTCAGATTGGGTTGGGACCAAATGTGTCACTCTAAACACACATTTTAGGTATCACCAGAGCCAAAAGTCACATATATTCAAATTAGGTGAACTTGCGGGCCATGCATCTGGAAAATCTCTGGTGATACGTTTGTGGAAATTTGCATTAAGCATGTTTTTCACTGGGCGGGCGACTTGAGGTGTTGCCCCATCTTGCAAGAAAACAGTGGTTTCTTCACAGTTGCGCTCTTCCAGAGCAGGAAACACTTGTTGTTCAAGGAGGCCTCGATAATGTGCAGATGTTATGGCACACATGACTGACACACTGGGTGTATTCTCTTCAAAGAAGAATAGAAGTGCTTGTGGATCCATATCGCACAGCGACATACGGCGAGTGCAATGGCTCTTCATGCATAACATGTAGTTTAATAGTGCCCCAAATCGGTCGGTTCTGTGTATTCACTGCAACCTCTGGTGTAATACGTACCCCATCATCCCACAGAGTATTACCCAGCCCGTGCCATCATCGCACCATACCAGATCCCATAAGCAAATTCAGAATGTTGCTGCGGCTTGTGAAGTTTCAGTTGCTGGATCATTTACGGGTACCAGTGTAAAATAGAACGCATAATTTTTCCTACTGTCGCTCATCGGATGGACAATTCTCGTGACACCGCACGAGCATAGCACTACCTCGGGCACGTGCTGCATGGCCAGTTACAGCAACAACATTTTCAATAACTTCCACTGGAATAGGACGCCTTACTCTTCCAGGTGGCACACCAAAATTCACTTGTGTTGCCGAATTGCTTATTCTCTCAATGGAGCGCAGTAATTGCTGCCGTTGACATAAAACCGTTTCGCTAACAGCATAAGCTCTCTATTCTCGTTAGACATACCATTCATTCACATTATGGCTTGTCAAATGAGAGTTGATGTCACATCATTACACAGACAGTGTCCAGCGCCAGATTTGCCGAACCTGGAAGTAATTTTTTTTCAGCGTAAATCGGTTCCACATTAACGCATTAACACATCTACCAAGTTTCGCTGCCATACGATAATTACAGCCCACACTGGACTTCTGTGAGAAGCTGTACTGTAATTATAACCACCCTGTATTTTCATTTTCTTTGCTGGGTTCAAATGGTTCAAATGGCTCTGAGCACTATGCGACTTAACTAGTGAGGTCATCAGTCGCCCAGAACTTAGAACTAATTAAACCTAACTAACCTAAGGACATCACACACATCCATGCCCGATGCAGGATTCGAACCTGCGACCGTAGCAGTCTCGCGGTTCCGGACTGAGCGCCTAGAACCGCTAGACCACCGCGGCCGGCTTCTTTGCTGGGCCAGAAAATTCAGGAAACGTCGTTAATAGTATTACATTATCATTTTTCAGGTTAAAACCGAGAGGAAATAGTTTTCTTTCACTGTCAGAATGATGTACACTACCGACCATTAAAACTGCAACACCATGAAGGCCGTATGCAACAAACGTCAAATTAGCATAAAGCGAACTACATGGGTGGATATGTAAATGATTAGCACTGCAGTGCAACCGTACAAAGTAGTTGGTGGTAAAGCCATCTGCATTCCGTGTATTACGGAAAGTGGGTTTCTCATTCAGAAATCACATTTTAATGTTGTTTGTTTGTGAGAAGATCGTCTTGCGTCTTGTGTAAGGAGGGGGAACGTGTTCTTGCAAGTGTCTGGATTCGACAGCGCCACAATCGTGGCCTATTGAGACTGCTGTTTACCATTCCGCAGCTGCCTGCGTTGTTGAGGTCCTGCAACTGTCATGCGAATATGGAATCGATGCGTATCGGACGGCCGTACTTAACACCATGAGGAATCTCAGTGGCCACATACGTCTTGTGGCCAAGCGAACAGACACTCACTCAGCCGTGAAGGATCCTATAGGCATGTCACATATCTCACGTCAGAAAATGGACTTACTTGTAACCAGGCAAGTAACGACACGGACAGTACGACGAGTGGAGCTCAACAGGCCGTCAGCATGGTGACAGTTCTTGTGGCGTCCCTTAATGTGGCAGCATAAAGAGGCACACCGAAAGTGGTGTGCACAGCAACAACTCTAAATGAATGGCTCTGGGCACTATGGGACTTAACTTCTGAGGTCATCAGTCCCATAGAACTTAGAACTAATTAAACCTAACTACCCTAAGGACATCTCACACATCCATGCCCGAGGCAGGATTCGAACCTGCGACCGTAGCGGTCGCGCGGTTCCAGACTGTAGCGCCTAGAACCACTCGGCCACACCGGCCGGCCAGCGACAACTCTGGACACAGGATGGGCACTACATCATCGTTTCAGATGAGTACCGGTTCTGTGTACATAAACGTGATGGGCATATCTGGGTGTAGCGACTCTGGGGGAGAACAAGTTCCGTGTGAATTCCCATTGTAATCTTGGAAATGTCGTAGGTTCGTGTCGAGATTCTGAACGTACTTTCTTCTAGGACCAGTTATCCCTTGGAGTTCAGTTGCATGAATCCACTGCAAGAACAAGTGTGCAGTGCAGGTGACGTCAGTATCTATTACGTGAGAAATTTTGTCGAGTTCCTAATGCAGCAGCAAGAGTTTCCCACTACCGGTACCTGTGCCTTCGTCTAAGTATATAATGGACAGTCAAATGAAAACTAGACTGATGGAAAGAAGCAAGTAAACTGTTTATTATTTCAAAAGTAAGCGCCATAACTATTCAGACGTTTATCCCACTGTGAGAGAAGACGGTCAAAGCCTTCATGAAAACTTTTTACCATTGCTTGCGGAACTACAGTCGTAACCAGGAGTGCACCTCTTCGTTCAAAACAAATCGACGGCCACGAACGTCTTTCTTCAAGGCTCCAAAAATATGCAAATCACATAAGGAGAGATCAGGTCTGTATGGAGGTCTGTAAGGGCTTCCCAGCGGAGCTCGTGCAGCGTAGTCGAAACAACCTAGGCAACATGTCTGTCCGCCCACGTGTTCGATTTGTTTTGGACGAAGAGATGTACTCCTGGGTACAATCATGGTTTCGCAGCAACTGCAAAACATTTTTCCATGAAGGCTTTGACCGTCTTGTCTCACAGTGGGATAAATAATCAACAGTTGTGGCCCTTACTTTTGAAATAATGAACAGTTTGCTTTTTCCATCCGCCTCGTTTTCATTTGATTGCCCCTTGAAAACTTACACCTGACACATTTTTTCTTCGCTGCATACAACAACAATCATAAAATAACCGAAAACTTTTCAGTGGAATGCAAATATTTGTAATTAGGCAAGTTTCAGAAGCATCCTCTTTTGATTAGGTTTGCCCGCTACAGACAAACATATTATGCGCGTTAAAATGTGTCAGTTTCGCAGGTTTTAGACTCCGAAAAGAAACACGAAATAATGAGTGAATTAGAAACTAGATCTGCGTTGTTTCAGGTTTCTGTGTTAAAGATCTGACAATGATTCCTGTAGAAAGCTGGTTAATAAGCATAAGGTATTCACAGAACGTTCAGAAACATGTAAATAAAATCGAAACCCCTCAGAAACTTCTATTTGTAATATTCTAAAGGTTGCCTGTCGCATTGTTTAACATTTATATACGGCTCGATAAAAGTAAAATGAGTTCACTGCAAGCAGGACGAGGAGTTACAATAATTTGTATTCTTCAAGTCTGTACAGAGGCACAAAATATTTGTTTCCAACAAAAGCGATGAGATTGAAAGTTCGTTCCTAAGCAGCGCAAATAACGGAGAAGAGTTTAAACAGATGCTGGACAAAGCAGTTGACTCCTCTGAAACATCTACTTCTAGTAAAGATGTGAAAGAAAAGACACTTTAAAAAAAGGCACATGGCACAATGATTTCTTAACTATTATTCCAAAACAATGGTTGGGTTGTTTTTGGGGGAGGAGACCAAACAGCGAGGCTATCGGTCTCATCGGATTAGGGAAGGACGGGGAAGGAAGTCGGCCGTGCCCTTTCAAAGGAACCATCCCGGCATTAGCCTGGAACGATTTAGGGAAATCACGGTAAACCTAAATCAGGATGGCCGGATGTGGGATTGAACCGTCGTTCAAAATAAGGAATCGCTGCCTTGTAAACAACAGTAGACGGAAGCTACCCACATTTTCAAACTGAATGCAGATTTCTGTGCAGCGGCATATGCTTTCCTTACTGGTCTCGCTACTGTTGCCCTGTACCACGCGATTTGAAACCTGCGTTTTTTACGCCGGATCAAGCTCCAAGGCGCAAATTTCACAAAACCTCGAAACTGACGCGAGTAATTGCTTTGAACGTGAGTTGTGTTTACAGTAATGTTCCTGAGGAACGTTTATAGTTTTCACTCCCGCTTTTCACTTCCTCTATAGGAATACTTAATATGCATGAAATGCACAATATACACTATCCAGTCATATTAATGCGGCCACAAGCCGGAATAACTATCTTTTGCAGTGCAGATCGCAGCGAGACGTTCAAGCAAGAAGAGGATCAGTGACATCATGGATGGTATCCACATGGATGTGGAGCCGAGCCGACTCCAGTGCTGACCAGCTGCACTAGGTTTCACGGTTGAGAATCCATGGCACGAACAGCCCGATCCAGCTGTTCGCACAGATTCTCGATTGGGTTTAAATCCGTGGAGTTTGATGGTCAGGGTAGTACGATGAACTCATCCCGGTGCTCTTCGAACCACGTACGTTCACTGCAAGCTGTGTGACATTTCACTTTGTCCTGCTGGAAGTGCCGTGGTGCCGAGGCAAAACTAACTGTATAGGAATGCACATGGTCTCCACGGAGAGGTGCCTACTTGTGTTGATCCATTGTGCCTTCCAGAATGATGAGAGCACCCAAAGAATGCAATGAAAACATTCTCCAGACCGTAACACTCCCTGCTCCAGCCTGGACCCTTCTGACGATTGATACAGGTGTTTCACGCTGTACAGGCCAACGGCCATGTGTCCGTTGGAGCATAATATGTGATTCGTCTGAAAAGATCGTCTTTCGCCACTCGTTGGACGTCGTCAATGAACAGCAGTCAGCGTGGGTGCTCGACTCAGGCAACTACAGCAGAGGCCCATACACAGCAAAGTTCGCTGGACGGTCGTTGAGCAGTCACTCTTGGTAGCCTCTTGGCTCATCTGGGTGGTCAGCTGCTCAACAGTTGCACGTCCATTCGCCCGTACACATCTCCGCAGCCATCGTTCACCCTTTTTGTCTACGATCCGTGCTGTACCACAGTTGCCTCAGCGCCGGCTTCGGATAGCGGCATTTTTCCATGCACGGTATACTTTTAACCACGGCGACATGCGAACAGTTCACAGACTTAGCCGTTTTGGAAATGCTTCCACCCTTTGCCCGAAAGCTAATTATCATGCCCTTTTGGACGTTACATAAATCGCTCCATTTCCACATTACGACAACGACTGCACTGTTTTCTGCATCGCTATGACATGGTTTATATACCCTCCACTGCTATGGCTGTCATCTGTGAATGATTATTACACGTTGGCGTCGAACATAGGTGGCGGTTACATTAATGTGACCTGAATGTGTATAACAGTTTACACGTTTGCAGTAAAATTTCATTCTGGATTTTGCACCATGATCTGATAGCAGTGGCACACTTGTGGCTGTACCTATCTTCGAGTTCTCCGTTGACTTTATCTTTCAACAAGATAACGCAAAGTCACAAGTTTCCTGTGATATCTTGGCGTAACTCGATGCAAAGGATGTCTGATTGTTGCACTGGTCTTCAAGCTCTCCAGGTATCTCACACACTAAAAACATCCGGCCATGGTTTACCAAGAGGCAGGCTCACCAGCGCTCTCCAGTCACCAGACTGATGAATTGTGGCACAGAGCTGCAGCAATATGTAATGTCGTGAAGGTACCCACAAATCAGTTGCAATTTTAAACAAATATTCTTCTTCTATAGTGTTTATGCACAAAAATAAAATTTTCGTTATTTACTACCCTTCCTGGTGTTGCAGTTATGGTGTGTTTTGGTTGGATGTACAGCTGTAGCTGTTGCTGGAGTCGCTGTCGTCTCTCTTCACAAGAATCTGAACTAATACAGATTATCGAAAGATGGAGGAAATGGCTCTCGAAGATGTACCAGCTATCATTGTTCCCTGGCAGATCACTCACTTGCTGATCTTCTGTCCCACGTGTCGGACTTCATTCCTTGCAGCAGGTGTTTCGTCGCCTAATGAAGAACCGATTAACAAAAAGGGGCAACAGGGATGCTACAGACCAATGAAAGTCAGAATAAAAATCTTCCTGGCAGATTAAAACTGTATGCCAGACCGAGACTCGAACTCTGCACTTTTGCCTTTCTCTCTCCCAGCTGATTTACCCAAGCATGACTCAAGGCCCGTCCTCACAGCTTTAATTGCGCCTGTTCCTTATCTCCTACCTTCCAAACTCGAACTGAGGAATTGCGATGTGCGGACGGGACGTGATTCGTGCTTGGAGCGCTTGCCCGCTGAAGGCAAAGGTCCTGAGTTCGAGTCTCGGTCCGGCACAAAGTTTTAATCTGCCAGGAAATTTCATAGGGGGCACATTCCACTACAGAGTGAAAAATTCGTTCTGGAAAGTCAGTATAGTCTGACAGCGCTGGTATCTCGCAGTGCAAATATAGCGACAGCACTGTCGCAACCATTGTAGTTTCAGTTTCCTTCTTAATTCTAAACATCACGAGCAGCTCGCAGATGGCTAACACCATGCTGCTCGCAAGATAGTGAGAAACTACACTTGTCACTAAATGGTGATAACTGCTGCACAATGAACCTCGCAGTGTCCACACCTTTAGAAATTGCAATGTAATGGCTGGCCGGACTGGCCGTGCAGTTCTAGGCGCTACAGTATGGAACCGAGCGACCGCTACGGTCGCAGGTTCGAATCCTGCCTCGGGCATGGCTGTGTGTGATGTCCTTAGGTTAGTTAGGTTTAATTAGTTCTAAGTTCTAGGCGACTGATGACCTCAGAAGTTAAGTCGAATAGTGCTCAGAGCCATTTGAACCATTTTTTTCTGCATTGTAATGGGGTGGAGAGCTGCTCTCTGGAGTAATTAAAGGCTCGGTTGATGAAATACAGTGCACTTCCACAGTAGCTAACCAAACAGAAGTTGGAGGTGTGCTGTTCTGGGTGACTGTAGCGGCCAAGTTCCTGGGTTCAAGTTGGGTGGCCCGAATTTTCACGGATTCCCAGAACGTGGGAGAATTGTATGGGTCTCCGCCACCGCGTGGCTTCAGCGACGATTCGGAACAATGGCCAGGAAGCCAAGCCAGACTTCGCCACATTGGGCGTTTTCTATACTAAATAAGCAGGGAATGCCAAAATTATACTACACACCCTCAATGATCCTCCTGTAGACAATACCCTGGAGGCGTCTGCGGACCTGCGAATATTATGTGCATGTCAGGATGTGGCTGAGGTGGAAGTGGGGTCTAAAAAAGAACAAGTGTTAATTTTTCAACTCCGGTCGACAAACTGCCACCCGTTTATTGAGAAAACATTTACTGATTGACCTAGCAGGGGTACATTATGTGAGTTTAACGGCCCTAAGGCGCAAACAGATTGAGCCGGGGCTCGAAAAGTGCACGGAGGCAACCGGCCAATGCGTCTGATCTCGTCGGGGACCTGTCAGTAAAAGAGAGTGATCCACACGCCTCATCCGCGCAGCTCGGCGCGGTGGGCGCTCACACGTGATCTCCTGGACTTTTCTGATTGGCTGCTGTAGGAGCTCTGCCTAGGCAAGCAACGCTTCCCTAAGCGTCACCCCGTCAGCAGAAAGGTTGTTTGTTCGTCGAGCACGTGAACAAGCCGTGGGATAGCGGCACATACTGGAAACATCTGATGTGTCGCCAACCCAGGACCCGTGCACGGCTTTGTAAAGATCCATTGCCATCCATAGCTCACGCATTTAAAAAAAAAAAAAAAAAAAAAAATTCCCTTTTCTTTTATTGAAAATAAAGGACTCCCGTACTCAATCTGTCAGCACCTGTACAATTAATTTAGTAATATTAAATGAGTAATTAAGATTGACGACTTCTCAATTAACCAACAGAGCCGTTTGAGTTTGGTATCAATTCACTCGGAATTATAATGGGAGTTCGGATTGTGATAAAATTAATGGATTAATCTTATTACCCTCTTCCCTTTGTATCGGGTACCGGGCTAAACAGATGTTGTGGCCTCATTGTATGCATTGTGTACTTGACTAAGTCACTGCATTACATAGTTTTAGTGGACAGCAGTGTAAATTATTCCTACATAATGCATCGCACAATTCTCTCAACTTCTGTACCACTGTCTATTGCAGCACACACAATTTTCCATGTTACAAGTGGGTCTTATTTAGCAGATATGGTTTCGCCTACAGAAACCGCTTTGGGGGCATTGCCAATGCCGTTCGAGATACTCACCAGTTTGTTGATACCATTACTGTAGAATGTTTGACTTTCTTGATGGAACTACAACCTCGCCTTTGGTTGCACCGCTTCATCGCTATCAAAGTGAAGTCCCCAAAAGTTTTCTTTAAGTTCTGGAAACAGATGACAATCAGATGGGGCCAAGTTGGGACTGTACGGAGGATGATCGATGACGGTGAACCCAAGGCGTCGGATTGTTGCCGATGTTGCAGCACTCATGTGTGGTTTGGTATTGTCATGCCGAAGAAGAGGATGCTCCATGTGTGGACTAATTCTTCTGAGGTTATAAATTACAGTATGCCGTTTCTCACGCACCGACATAGTTACGTTACATACCGCCATGTTAGAAGCTACAATTCGGAGCCCTATAGTGGCAAAGAGTTGCGACTTGTGTCAGCAAAGTGGCAATGTTGATTGAGTAAGATGCATGACATGTAGTACATCAACCCCCACGCTCTCGCACATATTCGGCATATTCTGACAGTTATTATGTTTTACTTCTATATGCACCTCTGAATGAAGTGGAATTTACTGTTTCTATGGTGCTTTCAGTAGAACCCACATTTATAAAAGTTAACTGGCGATCATAACAGATTCGCTGAAGATCTGCCCACCATCCTCGCAGATACCGATACCAGTGTTACACGGGTGGTGAAATTTTGTGAACTGCCAGGCCTCATCCCTAAATTGGTGGGGAAGGGCGGCGGACCTCAATAGATTATGAACTGCTCCGCATGTGGGACAGCCTTCGTCCCAAACCATGAGATTTCCATTCTGATGACCATGATGTCGAGCGTCCCTCAACCCAAATCATCATCATCACAATCGTAACAGATTTTCGACCCCTACTTAATGTGCAACGAAGTCTCGGTGTGCTGAGTAATCTAGAATCTCTTTTACAATCAATCTGTAATTCACACCAAAGCGTTTCATTACAAAATGCAAAAATTATTATTAAATTACTAGTTTCAGTTTTAAGTTTTATTTTGGCAGCGTATAGGCCTGTCTAATTGTGTTCACGCTTATCGCTACATCTGCAGCAATTAATTGAGGTAGCAAGTTTCCTTTAGTTGCCTCTTTCTTGGGCCTGACATCACAAACAGGATGTAAACTTATAATCATTATACAGGTACCCCCAAACATCTAGCACCAGACTGCAGCACAGTCTTCACCTGTCTGCTAAATAAATTCTATGTAATCATAGCGGTGATAGTTTCGTATCAGTCTCAGACTAATAGTGCTCGCTTTCCGTGATCTGCCAACTTGTTGTTCAGAACAAAAGAAGGCTTGTTTGTAAAAGCAACACACAAGGTGCTAAAAGTTACCAAGTCAAACGTATAGTTTAACAATTTCCCTTTCTTAATCGATGTCCTTTTTATAGTCAGTTAGAGAACAAGACAAATTTGACAGGATACGTGTTTAAAAGAAACGACATGAACTCAAAAAGTAATGTAGACTAATGATATGCACGCACATATGGGCCTGTGGTATGTATGCACACAGACAAAAAATCTGCGCTCTAGTCACGACTAAAGAGCTGACGATGATCGTTATACACTAAAAACGGTCATTTTATTTCTTAGTAAATCACACATGTAACTGTGACGCAGATGAACAACGATTAATACGTTAACAATTTCTGGGAAGCTATAGACAATACATAGTCGCTAATTAACTATGTCGAAGTGCAAGGGGTCTCTCAAAGGAAGAGAAACAATCAATTTTATGTTCTCTCGGGATTAATCTATTTTAAGAACATTTCTTTGCTTGTTAATATGCTTACTTAAGAGGTGACTGTGACTTTAATTTCGTTGTTAGATACTTCGCATGATCATAACCTTCAACACCGCTAAAATGTACCTTCTTCAAAATTTCCTTAGGATTGACGGCTACAAGGAAAATAGGCTTATTCAGGAGGTACGCCACGCAACCGACCAACCCACTGATCTCTATATCGGATATATCTGCGCCGCAAATTTAAGTCTTGGCACACTCTGGTACTTGGGCTGACGTCATGAGCCACGACCCGAGCGAATCCCACGAGAAAGACAGGCCGTGGTGCGTACGTCACCAAGGAAGGCCGAGGTCGCTCAACTCAGCAGGCAAACTGCTTTTCTACACCTGTTAGCTCGTAACTAGACGTGTATGTACAAACGAGAATTGCATCTTCCACTGGAAGCCACTATTATGGAGTCTTACTGTTATTAGTCCTACAATGATAGGAAGTCCACAAGCCTATTGATAATTTGTTACTGCTGTACCGGAGAATAATAAAATTAAAATCATGCCAAAATGATAATCTGTTGCATACGGCACCACATCTTGTATGACATCAGGACTGTTAATCGGAGCCGGCCGGAGTGGCCGAGCGGTTCTAGGCGCTACAGTCTGGAACCGCGCGACCGCTACGGTCGCAGGTTCGAATCCTGCCTCGGGCATGGATGTGTGTGATGTCCTTAGGTTAGTTAGGTTTAAGTAGTTCTAAGTTCTAGGGGACTGATGACCTCAGAAGTTAAGTCCCATAGTGCTCAGAGCCATTTGAATTTTGTTAATCGGAAGAGACTAAATGCTCTAAACAAGACGTTATGCCATTTATGTTGAGGATTGATCTCAAATTTTATTGCACGACTAGTAATCCCTCGTAATAGCAGATTCCAGTAGAAGATGCAATCTCGTTAGTACGTACACACCCAGTTGCGAGTTAACAGGTTTAGAAACGCATTTTGTCTGCTGAATTGAGCGAGCGAGCGAGCTCAGACGTTCCTTCGTGACGTACGCGCCGCGGCCTGTCTTTCTCGTGGGCCTCACGACCCCAAGATGCTCAGCATTTAACGCTAAGTTTCTAACGTGGCTGGGCACCGAGTGAAACTGAGCTTGCGTGAAGAAACAGATACGACATTCCATCTTGCTTCATCAACCTAGTGGCTGGGGAATGGTGGTGAGCAACCCTGGCCAGATATTTTCATTGAGTGATAGACCTGGAAACGTGCAGGTCAGGACAAGAGTGAAACACCCTCTATATCGACGTAGGCCAGGACAGTCGGCAAACTTGTGACTTTGTGTTATCTTGTTGAAAGACAATGTCAACGGAGTCCTCGAAGACAGGGCACAGGCACAGGCCTTAACACGTCGTAACCTTTAAAGCGTCAGATTACAATTGTGCGAAACAGGGTTGATGCTGTGCACCCATCAGCGCCCCATACTTTCACGCCGGGTGCTGAGCTCGTATGAGCGTGAGGAAAATCATCAGGTAACGTTTGTTCTTCTTGGGGACTACACAAACACACAATATATATATACTACCTTCGTGGAAAGAAACAAAAACTAAATGTATAACGTCATCTGATAAAGCCAGTAGCATGGTGAAGATGTTGAAAGGCTAATAAATAAACATCTAATGGCGTGCCGCTCAGGAAGACGAATTTATGCTCCATCTGTGCATTACGTCGCGCGTAACCCAACTGATCGCAGTAGCCAACGTAAATAACGAGCGTTAAGTTCATTTAAGAACCATTTTTCACGATATGTACATTGTGACAATGTTGTTACAATTAAAACACAATATTAGAGACAACTTATAAAAGTAGCCTACACTAAACTTCAGATCGCTATAATACTAAGAAATTTGACGTTTTTAGTGTTTTAGCATAATTTTGCATTTCCTTTTACAGTACCAGTTCATAAATGTTCAAATGTGTGTGAATTCCTAAGGGACCAAACTGCTGAGGTCATCGGTCCCTAGACTTACACACTACTTACGCTAAGAACGACACACACACACACGGCCCGAGGGAGGACTCGAACCTCCGGCGGGAGGGGTCGCGAAAGCCGTGGCAGGACGCCTTAAACCGCGCGGCCACTCCGCGGCACCAGCAGATAAATTTCACACTTACTATACACGAATGCAACATTCTTATTTGCTTCTTTAACTACACTTGTAACACATCGTGTGACGAGCGCATGAGTGGCCACGCAAGGCCAGAAACAAAGGATGAGTCAAGAAGTAATTAAAGACTATGAAATTAGGTGACAGATTTGGGACCTTTTGACGAGGAATAAACCGCTGCTCTTCCATTATTTGCATATCAGTTTTATTTCGAAGTATCTAAAGATTGAACCGCGAATTAAAGCTGTTAAATAATTGCAGAAACGAAAATAATTCCCTACCCACAGAGGAAACGAAATCTGTAAACAGACCTCAGCTGTCGTCATTTTGAGAGGAATTAATAAATTATTCAAAATGGTGGCGGCCGTTAAAAAGCTTATTTTTAGACGGAGTGTCTTCTTCACCTTGGGACACGCATGAACACAGAACATCCTGCCATCCGAGGCTGCCATCCCAGCGGCCAAAGCTGCGCCTGGTTAAGGAACTTCTCGGGCAAAGAGGAATTGGCGAAGTCTTCGGCCCAGCAGGCGACAGCTAGCCACTTGACCACACAGCTAGTTGACACCGGAACTACCTTTTTGAGCCATAGACATACTAGTGTTGGGTGCCGACCAGCTACAAAAAGTTCCTAAGCATCACTGCTCCAGCATATTCTGGAACGTATTCTTACCTACTGTCTCTTCTGCGACTGCCTATCGTCCGTTAGTAAGCTCCACCACACGGCAGTAAAGCTTAACAGATCGTGACTCTGGGCACAGCCTCATAATGATGCTCGGATTCGATCACTGTTTCAGTTGTTTGACGATTGTGAGTATTTTGCGGTACTTAGGGACAGCAGCAGTGCCAGCCAGCCATGCGATGATGGTTCAAATGGCTGTAAGCACTATGGGACTTAACATCTGAGGTCATCAGCCCCCTAGACTTAGAACTACTTAAAGCTAAGGACATCACACACATCCATGCCCGAGGCAGGATTCCAACCCGTGACCGTAGCAGCAGCGTGGTTCGGACTGAAGCGCCTAGAACCGCTCGGCCACATCGGCCGGCCATGCGGTAATTAATGTTCACCAAATTCTGCCACCATCCCTTTTGTTGCCAGAACCTTGTTCTCATAGTTCAGTATTCTCTTCCAAAGTGTTCTGAGTTAAACTTGTGTAGCTACAGGTGAATGATATTTCTACATGTCATTCAGTGAATGTGTCAATGTCAGTGGAGGCTGTCCTCGGTTAAGAGTATGTTGTTATGTGCTCATTTCAGAATATATCTTTTTGTGTTACTTTTTAAATTTTTTATTTTCTGTTGCGATTTCTATCATCTTCTCCTAGTACTTACAAATCAGTGGCTCTCTGCAACTAAGATCATAGTCCATGCCTTTCTACAATCTGATACTGGGTAGAATAATAACTTGAAAACCCAACAGCCTATTAATATTTACTTCACTTTTCATTCAGGCCACCTGGGATACAAAAACGGTGGCATTCAGTTTAGGTGTAGTAGTGCACACTGTCCACTTGGATTAACATGACACCTGTGAAAAGTTTAAATAACCACCCTTTACAGTGCAGACTGCTGTTAGACGTGCAGGAAGAGTCGATGAGTTTCTCAAAGATATCGACAGGGATGTGGAACCATGCCAACTTCAGTGCTGTGCCGGCTGTGTTACATTTCTCACATCCATGGTATGAATGGCTCAATCGTGGTCATCCCACAGTTTCTCGATTGGATTTAAATCTGGGGAGTCTGATGGGCAGGGGAGTACAGTAAACTCATCCTGGTGCTTTATAAACTACACATGTATGCTGTGAACTGTTTGACATGTTGCATTGTCCTGCTGGTAGATGCCATCCTGTGAGGAAAAACAAACTAGTATGGGTGGACATGGTTCCCATGGATAGATGCACACTTCTATTGATTCATTGTGCCTTACAGAATGACGAGGTCACCCAGGGATGCTGTCCAACTGGCCCTTCCGACAATTGTTGCAGTGTGTTTGCTTTCTGATATTTCACAATATAAGTGCCAACAGCCATCATAACACCCTGGGGCAAATATTCACCACAAAATTGCAGAAATCATAAATTTGGCTGCAGTACATTTGCCTGATATTGGTCCCCACTCCCCACATGGATGCCTGCTCCCTGTGCTACACAATGTAATCTCAACAGTAATATACAAACAAAGTGTATGTACTACAGTACCGCATAGACAAAGAAGATTTGTGATAGCTTACTGAGTCTACATTCTGTTTTACATGGCGGAGCTGTTGTAATAGACTCTGAAGAACATGGTCGAGCTATACTATAGGTGTGTTCATTTGTAGCTCCAAAAGCACCAGCCGAGAAAGACATAGAGATACGAAATTTAAACAATGAAAATAATGAAATAGGAAAAGTGTTTGGCTATCAAGAGAGCAATGCGTGACGCCTTCCATGACTGCCACAGCGGAACATTGTTGAAGGATCATTCACAAAATCCAAAGAAGTTCTGGTTGTACATAAAGGCTGTTAGTGGCACTGAATTAAGTGTTCAGTCAATCACCGACAAGACAGGAACTGAGACTGAGAGTAGCAAAGCAAAGCAGAAATGCTTAAATCTGTTTTCAAATGTTCTTTTGCAAAGGAAAGCCCAGGGGTATTGCCCCAGTTTAATTGTCATGCCACTGAAAAGATGAGTGGCATGGAGAAATAGCTAAAATCGTTAAAATTGAATGAAGCCCCAGTGCCCTATTGAATCCCTATCAGATTCTATACCCAATTTAGTCCTGCTGTTAACTATAATCCATCCTAGATCCCTTGAACCAAAAAACAAGCCCAAGAGTTAGAAGAAAGCACATTCTGGGTGCAGCTAAGTTTAGGGCTGCTCATCTTTGTTAGGCACGCTTCTACCAGCTGTCAGAGCATACAAAAATGATTCACTCTTGATTAACTAGGAACAATAACTTTATTTATTGAAGAGTAAAATAGTTGTATCCAGTCCATTACACTAATGAGAAGACATCTTACATGAGCATAATATCGTCCTCAACACTCTGGGATGGCAAGCAGAAAATAATAGTAGAGCTAAAATTGTAACTATGCACAATTACATGGAGAATGAATGAAAGGCGTAGAATAAAAACACTGTTGCTGTAGCATCATATGTGGTGGTGTGCACAATTTCACTTGACTAATGGCCAAAAACAGCAGACGACTGCAGATGATGATGTCTTGCTACACACAAGTCACACCCATATACAAGAAAGGTAGCAGAAGTGGTCCACAAAATCATCATTTAATATCCTTCACATCCATTTTTTTTGTAGAATCTTAAAACAAATTCTGAGCTAGAACGCAATGAGGTACCTTGCACAGAAGGACTTACATGTCAACCAGAACAGATCCCGAAAACATTGCTTATGTGAAACCCAACTTCCAATATTCTCACATCTCTCACTGAAGGCCTTAGATCAAGGCAGTCAGGTAGATGCAATACTTCTCAATTTTTGACAAAATCTAACTCAGTACTACACCTATGTTTATTTTCAAAAGTAAGAACATATTTGTGACTGGACTGGGGACTTCTTGGTTGGGATGACACAGTAAGTTATCTTGGACGGAGAGTCATTGACAGATGCAGGAGTAACTTCGGTGTGTGCAGGGAAGTGTGTTGGGTCCATTGCTGTTCATATTGTATATTAATGACCTTTTGGACAATTTGAATAATAACTTCAGATTTTGGCAGATGCTGCTGCTATCTATTATGAATTAAGTCTGAAAGAAGCTGCTCAAATATTTGGTTAGATCTTGATGGATTTCAAAGTGGTGCAAAGACTGCCAACTTGCTTTAAATGTTCAAAAATGTAAAATTGTGTGCTTCACAAAACTTAAATTTATAATATCCTATGACTACGATGTTAATGAGTCACAACTGGAATAACTCTGGTAGTAAGACAACTGTGTAACACCATGTAGGGACATGAAATGGAACAGTCACATAGGTTTAGTCATGGGTAAGGCATGTAGTAGACTTCAGTTTATTAGAAGAATACTATAGAAATGCAGTCAGTCTGCAAGGGAGACTGCTTACAAATGACTCATATGACTCTTCTTAAAATAATGCCTTTGTGTGTGGGGTCTGTACCAAATAGTACTGTCAGGGGATATTGAAAGTATGAGGGTGGTTTGAAAAGTTCTGGGACTCACCAAGAGAGGTCAGCGAAAGTGCAACGAGTTGTTTACATGATATTCATTGGACTGTTGCCTGTAAACAGCTGCCACGTCAGTGATCTAGGAAGAGGGCTGTGGTGGTGATGTGGCTCTGTTATTGTTCCCGCATAGTGATTTGTGAAGATGGAAAAAATCAAGATTCGATCAGTGATTAAGTACTTCGTAAAGAAAGGTATGAAAGCAAAGGACATTCATGCCAATTTCCAGAATACACTGGGGGACCCTGCTCCTTCATATTCAACTGTTGCCAAGTGGACAAATGAATTTAAATTTGGTCGGGAGAGCTTACATGATATCCGCACAGTGGTCAGCCAAGATTTGTCACTACTCCAGAAATCCTGGCAAAAGTGCACAAAACAGTCATGAAAAATCACTGATTGAAAGTGCGTGAAATTGCTCAGGCTTGCCAGATGTCATCTGAAAGGGTATACACATTTTAATTAGAAATAAAAAAATTATCTGCAAGATGGGTGCCGTGACTCTTGACGATGGATCAAAGACGCATGAGAATGGACAAATTGGAACAATGTTTGGCCCATTTTAGGAGAAACAAACAAGATTTTTTGCATCAGTTTGTGACCACAGATGAAACTTGGGTGCACTACCAAATCCAAGAAACAAAGCAACAGTCAAAGCAGTGGAAACATGCTGATTCTCCGCCACCAAAGAAAGCAAAGATAATTCCTTTGGCGAGAAAGGTCATGGCATCAGTGTTCTGGGATGCAAAGGAAATTATCTTTATAGATTATCTCCCGACCGGGCAAACAATTACTGGAGACCACTACACTAACCTCCTGGACAAATTGCAACAAAATCTATGTGAAAAAATGCCAGGTGTAGCAAGAAAGAAAGTAATCTTCCATCAAGACAATGTGTGCCGCATACATGGGCCATCATCAAGGTAAAATTACACGAACTAAGGTATGAATTGCTGCCATGCCCACCTTATTCACCTGCTATGGCTCCATCAGACTTCCATCTCTTTCCAAAACTGAAAATTTTTCTTGCTGGATGAAGATTCACTTTAAATGAAGAATTGATAGCCAGAGTTGACAACCATTTTGCAGGCATGGAGGAAACTCGTTTTTGAGATGGGATCAAGGCACTGGAACATTGTTGGACAAAGTGCATTAATCTACAAGGAGACTATATTGAAAAACCAAAAACAAGTCAGTTATGTAAGTACTTTTTTTCTATTCCATTCCAAGAACGTTTCAAACCACCCTCGTATACAGAGAAGGACAGGATGAATGGTCACTGGTCTGTTTGACTTATGGGAGACACTCACAGAGATTTTCAAGAAACTGAGCTGGCAGACGCTTGAAGACAAACACAAACTATCCCAAAAGTGCTTACTTATGAAGCCTCAAGAAGAAGCTTTAAGTGATGAATCTAGGAATAAACTACAACCCCCTACAGATTTCTCTTGTTGGGATCAGGAGGACAATATTGACCAACCATAGCACCCAAAGAGGTGTTGAAACAATCATTCTTCCTGTGTTCTGTATGTGAATGGAACTGAAGAAAGTCCTAATAATTGGTACCATGGGAAGTATTTTCTGCCATGCTCTTCACAATGATTTGCAGAGGATGGGTACAGATGTAGATACAGGCTCTGTGGGAAATGGGACTTTCTCAAACCCTATGGCATACTACAAAGCACAATAAGCAGTCACCGAGTTATGAATCTGGTAGTCCAATTGATATAGCTTTAAATAACATGTCAAACTGGAGAGATGATGACTGCCATGATTCAGTCTTAGGCTGTTACAGGTTGATTCTACCCTCCAATTACACAGTGATTTTTGGAGCTTTTCCACATTTATCTCCTTGAATATTGGTGTTGAGTTATACTTTACCCAAACAACCCAAAAACACATTATTTCAAATTTAATTATACTAGTCAACATTAAATAAACAGTAGAAGACAGGAAGATATAGTAATAGACCTATTTACATGGTAAAAGGTGAAATTTTGTGAACATTCACATTGTTATACACTGCATTATAGTTGAAAACGCATTTTTAAAAAGTTTACTTCCTGTTCATTCTCTTATGTTGTCAAATAGATGTAGTCTAGGTCATCCAATATATCTTTGTCCTGATGGTGTTCTGTATACCAATGTGTTATGTGTAACAGAACATAATGTGATAATCACAGAAATTGAGCAGATACACCTCGATGGGTACAATTTGGTATTCCATAACTGCAGTCTTACTATAAGAAAACAGAAGGGACAATATACACAAAAAGTTTAATAAATTTCCAGGTCACAGATCTCAGCAAGAACTTCAGAGAGCAACTTTTTGGAACTCTTCAGCAACAGACTTGGAAACATACAAGATGGCACTTACGACAGTGTACAGGCCCTCATCAGGAATTTTTTTCCTGTTCTCAGGTTAAAAGAAATAGTACTAATAACCTGCAGTTGAAATAACTGAGAAGTCATTGCATATGGTGATTTCAATATTGATTTTATTTTTTACGGTACTGATTGAGGGCACTTACATTATTTATGTGATGTCCAAGTTTGTTGAATCTCGTATTCCTTCATGAGAAAGGGACAATTACAGTGGAAGTGGAAAGAAAGGGTGGCTAACATCAAGGACCAAATTATCTTGTGTCAGGAAGAGTGAGCTTTATTTGGCATTGGAGAGCAGCTCTAATGAAGAATAAAACCTATACTAAAAACAAGGGCATGTTCACAAATGTGTTAATTTAAAAATTCACAACAAAAACACAGGACGATTTTGTCAGACATAAGCACTCAGCACATGCATTTTTACCACATTTCCTGTCTTAATAACTTTTAAACCTTTTCATAAATGCTTTGATAGAGATCAGAAGAAATAAGTCTTTCACAAACTTCACCACATACTGAACAAAAAACTTTCTGGCTGTCCTAGTGCAGCAAACCAATAACAGATTCAAAACAAGGCCTCAGCAAGAAAACAGCTCACTGTGTAACAACCGTCTTAAGATGGATTTGTGTGGGGGCAAAAAAAAAAAAAAAAAAAAAAAAAAACCTGAAACCAGTCACAGCTTGACCCAAATAAACCTTGTTAAACCAAACCATATTTGTGGCTAGTTTCTATTTCAATTATAAACCTTTTAATACTGAAAAAGTCATGTACACAAGAACTAAAATTTATAAGAACAAAACAAACACAATTTCGTGGATTATTAGGCATGAAAGGAATAAACTTGGTTAGGTAAATGAAGTTTAATTCCCAGATGGAAAAGCTACAAGACAAATGAGGTAGGAGAACTAAACACACCACTAGTTCAGGCAAGGTTTGACAACAGCAATGATGGCACCGTGCAGCCACCAGACTTTGACATACACATATTTTTTGTTATCAATGATTATAAAAAGAAGAGTGTTGATCATTCTTCTCTTGCCCATGTGATGCCATCGCTACGCTCCTGGAAATGTCAAATGCCACAAGTCAAGTCTCGCATACTCAGTGAAGTAATAAGGTGATGCAATAGTGCTCTCAGTCATTCTCTCTTAACTGCATTGTTTTCACCACCTCTTTTCATGCTTGGGTGACGTAATCACACAGGACTGGAGTGGAAATTTTTAGGGACTAATAGTACCATTTATTGTGAAAGGATAGGTGGCAGCCTAACATCAAACTTTCTGTGCTAAGTGTAATAAGAGGTATGCCAAGGAACATTTAGGATTTCAGGAGGAGTATGTGGGAGTTGATTTGAGTTAGGGCAAAGACAGTATAATGAAATGATGGAGTTAGAGTGATCAAATTGTGATGATGATCCTAGTCACAGAAATATGTGTGAAGAGATTGTTGTTATAATAAATAGTGAATATTTTGAGATTGTTGATAAAATAGATAGGGCACTGTAGAAGGAACACAATTCAAAAAGAAGTATAAATCTAGTATATAAAGATTTATGAATGAGAAGCTGGGCACACCATCATATGTGCAGTCAAGAAGTTGGGATGACACCATGAGTTATGAATAAATTTTGTAATGTATGTTGAAAGGGAATAGTAAATATATTAAAGATGAAAACAGTTCAACAGATAATTAATTGCAGGAACAGAAACTGTGATTGAAATAAGTTCTGTGATTCAGAAGTAGGAAGAGGGTAGCCATGTTGTTGTTGTTGTTGTTGTGGTCTTCAGTCCTAAGACTGGTTTGATGCAGCTCTCCATGCTACTCTATCCTGCGCAAGCTTCTTCATCTCCCAGTACCTACTGCAACCTACATCCTTCTGAATCTGCTTGGTGTATTCATCTCTTGGTCTCCCTCTATGATTTTTACCCTCCACGCTGCCCTCCAATACTAAATTGGTGATCCCTTGATGCCTCAGAACATGTCCTACCAACCCTTCTTCTTTTCAAGTTGTGCCACAAACTTCTCTTCTCCCCAGTCCTATTCAACACCTCCTCATTAGTTATGTGATCTATCCTTCTAATCTTCAGGATTCTTCTGTAGCACCACATTTCGAAAGCTTCTATTCTCTTCTTGTCTAAACTATTTATCGTCCATGTTTCGCTTCCATACATGGCTACACTCCATACAAATACTTTCAGAAACGACTTCCTGACACTTAAATATATACTCGATGTTAACAAATTTCTCTTCTTCAGAAACGCTTTCCTTGCCATTGCCAGTCTACATTTTATATCCTCTCACTTTGACCATCATCAGTTATTTTGCTCCCAAAATAGCAAAACTCCTTTACTACTTTAAGTGTCTCATTTCCTAATCTAGCCATATAGCCATATAGCACTCATTTGTGTGACTGCCGATTACAACAGTAGGTGTTCAAATTGTACACCAATGGATGGTTGTTATATACTGTATCTGGTAAATATGTATGGTGGAGAAAAGGAAAAAAATTGGAAGTAAGAATGAACAGAAAATAGACAGTAAGCCTAGACAACAGAAAATAACAATGTAGAAAACAAGTGCAGGAATCGAAAGAAGCAAAATTGGAAGAAATATTAAGAAAATGGAATTTTCAGAACAAAAACAATAAGCAGAAATGGAGGGAAAGGAAAACCATGTCCTGTTAATGATAAGGGATGAAGCAGAAACACACACACACACACACACACACACACACACACACACACATGTGCGTGCGCACATATATACAAATGCACACTGTCAGCATAACAATGACCATCTATCTATATCTCTTGCTAAAGTTTCTATAAGAAAATCATCAACAAGAAATTGCTCAAAGGTAAAGTAAGTGATGTACTTAAACTGTTTGTGAATGGACTTGAAATAGTTGTCTGGACTCATATAGTGAATATAGTGCCACAAAACAAGCAGCTACAAAACCTACCACAAAACAAGCAGCTACAAAGCCAACAGAAGATCGATTCATCACCAACTGGTAGTTAACCATCAACTGTTGTGCATTGTGTGGTCAACTACCAGACATTGTTAATGTAAATCCAAAACAGCATTGGACTCAGCACAATCTCACAGGCAGTTATATGTTTACATATTCTGGACCTGAACAGTGTACGACTTGAAGTTGGGCACATGTTATCTGCTATATATGATGCATGTGATCTATACAATTTATTTGCTACCCCCTTATTTCTGCTGAATCAAGGTTATACAGAAGTATTTCATTATAAAATATGCAAACTGTTCTACTAAAGTCTAGGAAGATGCCTTTTAGAAGTTCCCCTTTATCCAAAGCTTCAAACACTATTGTTATGAATTTTATTGGATTTAGCCTTGTGTTACTGATCTATTGTTTACAGGCAGTCCCTATTGTTTACCGTTTTGTGTTTTGAAGCATTTTGAAAATTTTACCAGCATGCATCATTACACCTTTTTGTATTTGACATAAAATTGTATGTAGGCTGGGTCACTCCGTTTGTCTCTATCATCTTTTAGTCACCATTTTCTTTTCATTTGATATCCATTGGAATTTTATACTTTAGAAATTCTTCAAATTTTTATTTCAATAAAAATATAAAGTTCCTGAATTTATGTGTTTCTGAGTAAGCTTCGTTCCATATCTGGTCAGCTAACTGCATGGTAGACTTGTACCTTTTTTATGTTCTTTTAGTTTTATTAATGAATTTTCAGTTTTTAAAAATTCTGTGTGGGACAGTGGTAAACAAAGAATGTTATAGCTGTGTAGCTTTATATTAGCTTGTCTACATACTTCTACTTTAGTATGCTGAAAGGTCAGATATCCATCTCCTCCACTCTTTGTTTACACCTATACTCCTTAGTTTCCTTCACACATTTCTTCCAATAGAATCTTTCTCTCTTACTTTTATTCAGCTACTACATAGGGCAACAGTATCCCTGTAGATAACTAGGAAGAAATACTATTTTATAGTCGCTACGAAGATCTGGGATCAATTTTCTGCATACCAATGGGTAACATGCTTTTCAAGATTTTTTTATGCAATTTTCTCTTACTTTTGATTTACTGATTTCTATCTCAGAAGAAGATGTCTTACATGCATATACAAAGCAAAACATGAACATCACCTCTGCATCCTGCTAATAACTGCAAGAAAGTTAAAGCTGAGAGGGTTTCTATGGATGAATATCAAATGAGGGAAAATACACAGTATTTTGGTGGAGCTGGTTGGTTGATTTGGGGGAGGGGACCAAACAGCAAGGTCATCAGTCATTTTGGTAAATGGATTTTCATACAAATTTTGTTAGGACAGCTTGCCCATTTACAGTCATCTCAAAACTTAACCATGCCTTAGAAAGGAGATAAATATTTGTTAGGACAATGGTATTTTGAGGATGAAATATGTCTCTCAAACAGCATTTTATGTTTTCATTTAACTCATTCAATTATCTGCAAAGTAGATGTATTCAGTCATCGACAGGTGCATAAACAAGACTCCCCTCTCTCACTCTACCCAACATAACCGCATCCCATTTAGCGTGTAGAGCTGCTGTCATGGAATTGTATATTCAGCTTGCACAATCTTTCTGTGACTGGTTTGATTTCTCGTTGGTCCTGTTAAATTACATCAGGAACCTTATATCTTTACTGAAATTAAAATTTGAGGAAGCATTTTCTAAAGTATAAAATTGTACTATAATGTAGGACAATTCAATGAATACAGTATCACATGGGCAAAAAGAGAAGAAAAACAAACAATACTGTAAACAATATAAATGTGAGGTACACAATATTACATCCAAGGTTTCAAGAAAAACAATAATATTGCATACAATATAATTGCAAGATATATAGTATTACATACATTAGGATACAAATTACATCATTTACAAAATAATACATATTTTACAATAGCTGAAGCTCTACAAATTATTTTCAAATATATGCAGTGTGGTTTGTGAGGAATTGTTTTGGTTTACTCTTGAATACATGAGTGTTGCCAATGTGCTTTTTTACATTCAGTGTGAGCATATTTTAAATTCTTATGCCAGCCTGGATAATTCCTTTTTGTGCTATATTGATAATTACTGAGACTTTGAAAAGCCTTTGCTTCTGCCTTGTGTCATGACTGTGAATATCGCAGTTAATATGTAAATATTTTTTGTTGTTGTTTACAAATAATACCAATAAGTAGTTGTACAGACTTGTGTCTGTCAATATCCCAAAGAGTTGCCTACAGGATGTCTGATCTAAAGCATCGCAGATCAAACTGACAGCTCATTTTTATGTTTTTAAAAATGTTTCCACTTTTGCAGCATTTCCCCAGATTATTATACCATACAAGATCAGAGAGTGTAAATATAACAACATTATTATTTCCCAGTCAATATATGGCAAAACAGTTCTTATTGAAAAGCATGCTGGGCTTAGTTTCTCGAGCAGATAATCAATATGGTCATTCCATCTTAATTTGTTATTCATCCATATTCCTAGAAATCTTATACACTGATAGGAAAAAATCACAACAACAAAAAATAATTGATGTAGAAAATGAAATTTTGGGAATACACTTGTCCAGGTAACATATTTAAGTGATTAACTTTGCGAGATTATAGGTTACAGTAGGCGTGAGAAAAGCCATTACAAATGTGAAAGGTTGATGCATTAATGACCAGTGTAACCACCAGAAGAGTGAATACAAGCATGCAAACATGCATATTTTGTGTTGTATAGGTGCCCGATGTCAGTTTGTGGGATGGAATTCCATGCCTGTTGCACATGGTCAGTCAATACAGCAATGGTTAATGCTGGTTGTGGATGAAGCTAGAGTTGTCATCCAATGATGTCCCATATGTGCTCAATGGGAGACAGATCTGGTGATTGAGCAGGCCAAAGAAATTTGTCAACACTCTGTAGAGCATGGTGGGCTTCGACAGTGGTAGACTGTAATTTCAGGTGTAGGTCCAGAGTGTCTAGCAAGCAGACAGGTTGGTTACAAACCCTCAGCTGGCTCCCTTCTAACCAACACATGGTCATCGTTCGCACTGAGGCAGAACCCGCTTTCATCAGAAAACAGAACAGAGCTCCACTCTGCCCTCCAATGAGTTCTTGCTTGACTACACTGAAGTTGAAAATGGCCATGGTTTAGGGTCAGTGGAATGCACACTACAGAGCATTTGGCTTGGAACTGTCCTTGAAGTAATGGACTTGTAACAGTTTATTGTGTCACGGTGGTGCCAACTGCTGCTCGAAAGATACTTGTATCATCAGCAAACATTACTATATTTACATTGTGAAAGCCAAACTGGGAAGGTGTTAGGTGTTCATACAGCCTGTTGAATACTAGGCTCTCAAATATTTTTGAAAGAACTGGTAGCAGAGAGGTAGGATGATGGTTAGATATTACATGTCTCTCATGAACTTTGTGAACTGACATCACTGCAGCATGTTTTTACCTATAAGGAGATACCCCAGTTTTCATAGACTGCTTACATAAACAGTGTGGTATGTTGCTGATTAAGTCACCCTGTTGATATTCTACTACACCCAGAAAAGCTGGTGCTTTTTACGAATCTGATTATTTTTATAATTTAATTGGGCATTATGGGTTTAAAGTGCAGTGTTATTGTTGGTGTACGTTTGGGAAGAGTAAGTACATGGTTTTAAGGCTTCTGAGGGAGGCTGAATTTTCTGTGTTCCTATGTTTTCGATTACAGGGAGGAAAAACTTGTTCATGTCAGAGGCTGTCCTTTTCAGATTATTGAGGTTTGTCCCATTTTCTATGAACTGTGTTAGCCATGATATTCTGTTATTTTGTCCCTCTTTGTTTCAGAGTTTATGATTTTCCATTGGAGTTTTCTTTTATTGTTTAATCTGTTAATTTCCTGTGCACAATGCACGTTTTAGGCTGTCCTGATTACACAGTTTAAGATTTTATAGTATCTCTTATAGTGTATTTTCACTGCTTTGTATGTACTGTTCCTCTTTCCTGGGTAAAATCCCCTTTTTCTGGAATGTGATGCCCTAATCCCAGATGTCATACAGTTCTTCTGCCTGCTTACATTTGATTTGTATTTGGGGCAAGATGTGTGTGTGTGTGTGTGTGTGTGTGCCATCTTCATTTAATTCTTCTTATCAATAAAATCCTCATTGAGAAAATTTTCAGATTTTATATTTGACAAGCAGTTATGGGATGGGAATTGTGAGATTCTTGTTACAAATTCCACGGAGTGATTTCTAGGATGCACTGCACAATTTTTTAACCACCAACATTAAACTAACAAAATATCATTTTTAAACATATAAGCAGTCTTTTCTTCGGTGTTATCTGTGTAAAGAAAAAAAAAGTTATGGTGATTTGTACAGAGCAGATGCACATATAGTTGTTGATCAGATAAACCAAAGATCAGAACTGGAGCAGAATGCAGCAATCGAGATAGGATAACAATGGGTACCATATTAGAATACTAAGTTTGGGCATGGCATCAGAGAAAGCAAAATAAAGAATTGTAGTTTGGATGAAGATGGTTTTTGCTGTTTTGTGTGTTGCTGAAGAGCACTATAATTTACACTTTGATGTGCTGCACCACTCTTTCAAACTGGTACTGATGAAAAACTGGCATGTGAAGAATACTTTTTATTCATTTTATTCTTTGGTTTTTCGCCACTGGCCATGTATTCAGAACTAGATTTGTACTTTGTATGTGCACTTAACAAGCAATATAGATAACTGTTTTGTAGCTCATAATTAGTTACTAATTGCTACAAGTTGTTTTTCCATGTTTAAATTTTAGTATGGGCTTAAAGATTTTTTTCTTTCCATTTCCCAATAAATGGACTTGCAATGCATGTTTGCCATATTCTTCAGTTTAAGTAGTGTCTTCTATTTTATTAATGCATCTAATGTCATGACTGTATTGCAGAATTATTCTTAGGAGTTAATCACTTCTTGCACTGTTTTTCCTCAGTTGATGAATGTCATTTTAATACCATCACAGTGACAATATCCACTATGTTAGGTGATGTTCAATGAACAAAAATATACAAGAGTTGGAACTTAAATAGTGGCAACAATTTATTCGCAACTGAAACAAAAGAGTTACATGTTTGCACCTGTTACTGTCCTTCAAAGTAGTCACCAGTGTTGTATAGAATCTGTTGCCAGCAATGTGGAAGGCATAGTATACCATTAGCAAGTCTGTTCAGTTGATGGTGCGAATGGAGAGCAGGCTACTGTGTGTAGAATCTCTGGAATAGTTCTGAAGTGAATGCCACAAAGTGGCTCCTTCATCTTCAGAATCAAATCAAAGTCACAAGGGCTTAAGTTGCATTATTGTTCATTTTTGGAGCATCACCTGCAACCAGCTTTGCGAAAGAAGCGGAGACACTTTGTGTGAAACCCACCCACAATTTTGCACAACAACACGTGGGCACATACAGCGCAAGCTGTGGCTGCTCTGTGTGGTCGATTGGACTGGGAAGTACTGTACCATCCACCACTTCAAGGCCTTGTGACTTTGGTTTGATTCCAAAGATGAAGGAACCACTTCATGGCATTCGCTTCAGAGCTGTTCCAGAGATTCGACAGGCAGCAGACCGCTCCATTGGCACCACCAACAGAACAGGCTCTGCGAATAGTATACTATGCCTTCCATATCATTGGCAACGGGTTCTACACAAAGCTTGCTATCACACCTTGCAGTTCCTCCTTACCACAGTGAAAACAACTTCAATCAGTTGAATATCTGATTATGAATTGGTCTGTAAATCATATTGGCTGAGACAATAATGGTATTTCTTTATAGTTTAGATGACTAACATAAAACTATTTATTTCTTAACAAAGTATGGATGAAACATGAAGTTCAAACCACACAAATGTTGTTTTTCTTTCATTGTTTATTGGAAGCACTTAAAAGTACATTTATTACGCCATAAAAATATTTTTTTTAACTGAAGCTAATAAACAGATCTAAATTAATAGACTATTTCATATAACCAAGATGGACACAAATCTTATGCATGCATATGCACTGCTGCCAATGTGTGGCATACTATCGTAAAATATACTGTACTTTTATTCATCATGATGACAGATTAGTCCATTGAAATAATGGGAAGGCACTTTGTCAGCTTTTTGAATTGTTTTAACTTGAAGTTTTCTGTGATACATTTGCTAAAGGGAATCTAAGCTGAAAAATTATATTTTTGTATCTGTCTACATCAGGTTGTGGAATTTGATAATTTCATACTTCGCTTGAGAACAACAGGTTTGAAAGTTTTTGGAGAATTCTTGGTAGATACTTTATTAATTGCAAAGTGTCTGGAAACAAATGGTGCAGAAATGTTTACTTGTAGTGGGTTAACTTCCAACGGTAGCTTATTTTCAGAATTTGCTTGGGGATTTATGTTCTTGTTATCCGAAAAGGAATGAACTACAGACTTCTGTTTTGTAGGGTGCAAACGGTGATTCATTGTACCTTTCTTCTTCTCTTGCATTTCTCTCCTATTTAGCGATTCTGTGTTTGACTTTTTTTGTTTATCAGCTTGAGTGTTTTGGAATTTTATTGCAATTTGTGAGTTGTACAGTGTTGCTGGGTGTGTCATTTTGAGCCCGCTAACGTTTCGATTTGTTTCTTGTATCTTTAATTTTGTACCGCTGTATGATAATCCAGGTGATCTCTTCGCTGAAGATCTTTGTAATACAGTTTGCGTTTTTGGCGTACTGATTGAAGAAGTTGACTGGGGCATTGTTAATACTACACTCTGTTCACATGTTTCTGTCTCTATGTTTTCAAATTCTTCATTCATTTCATATACTGCGTCCTTGAAACGCTGCAGCTCGGTGAGCTCATACGTAATTTTATCCACTTCACAGAGCATTTGAGTGAAGTTACTGTAAAGAAGTTTATTGTCTATGCCTAAGATATCCATATTTTCCTCTTTTCTTACCTCGGAAATCACATTCATCATGTTGACTGCTTCCTTTGATGTATGGCTTACAGCCCCTTTGCATGCATCTGCAGCTGGTGCTATATTTGTTGGTATTTCAACAACCTTTTGCTGTAATTTTCCGTTGTCACCGAACTGTTCTACGTGGTGAGATGGGGGTATTTTGTGCCCCCTATTCGTCTCGGTCACCTCATTTTTGAACGAAGACTGCCGCTGTTGGAAAAGCTCCGTAGGCGTTAATGTTGTACTCTGCGTTCCAGCTATATTTTGACGGTACTTGGAAACACATAGCTCTATATTGGAGGGTATTTTCTTTGGAAGTTGTTCTGTTGTAATCGTACGCGTCGTCTTGTCAACATGCGCGACTTGATTGCGATTTCTGTTTTTGTCGTTAGATTTACGCATGTCAGTAAACCACTGACTATTGTATAGTGACCGAAGAGACTCTAGTTCACTGTTTATATCGTTCAGTGCCTCCGCAAATGCTTTTTCATCATATATATTCGATTGCCTCAGTTCTCCAGGTTCTTGTGAAGAAAATTCGTGGGCACTAAGAATGTTTGCTTTTGCTGCTTCCACATTTTCACATTCTACTACTGAACAGTTATTTTCTGATAGAGTTCGGTACAGTTGTAACTTTCTAGCCGCAATCCTATCGTTGCTAGCGGCGGTGATCCTTGACCATGCTCTTGACCGCGGAGTTTGTAACGACATTGCGGTTTGAGGGCTCATTCGGGTAATTTCGTACATAAAAACGGCTCACACGCAACACACCACACACTTCTCATTGACTGTTACTGCATCTGACACCGAAGAAAAATCGAATGGTTTATCTGTAGGCACAACTAAAAATTCATAACATTCACAAAGTGGTACATTATCTCTCAGTAGTTGATTTTATGGTCTACGGTACATATTACCCATTCCGAGAACTCCACATCACCTGCTTCCAGAGAACATCTATCGTTGAGGCAGTGATATGTATACGGTATTACCCACAGAGCTAATGTTAACTGCGATATGATTCGTCTGTGGAAAGTTTAGGATGTTTATTTTAATCAGCCGGCAGTATATTTTGAAACAATTGGCGTTGTCAGCAAGGAGCTGAATCAATCACAGAATTTGCAGTGAAAGTTTTACGACTCAGTTATGATCATGAATAATGAAACAGAATTCCAAATTCTGTTAATACAGAACAAAACAAATATGGAAAGAATAATATGAATATTTAGTTTCAGTGAACCGGTGAAAAGAGAAAATCTGAATTGGACTATTTACCGACTTCCGTGTCTCATATTTCTTTTCCAATAAAATGTTTTTGAGGAACTGTTTGTTTGCATTTGTTCACACTAAATGTTGCCTGACTGAAGTTGGGACAGATTGCCGTAGGGGCTTATTGCCCGTAACTGGTGACCAAATTTTCTCTCTAACAAATTAAATTTTTGAGTCGGTAAATAACAAAGTGTCACCTATTGGAATTTTCTGTGACGTTTCAAACACATTTGACCTTGTAGACCACAACATAGTCTTAGGGAAGGCCAGTTTTTACGGTGTGAATGGTAGCACGGGTAGATTCTAGCACTTCTCTAGACTCATTTTATCTAATGATTTTTGTCTGTAATAACCATTCTCTCTCTACATGCCATGACCACAACACAAGGTCTAAAATGATTTACATAGGGATCTAAAACATCTAAGTCTTGCACAAAAAGGTGTCCACTGTTCTGCCATAAAAGTTTTCAGTTCTCTTTTGTCAGACATTAAAGCTCACATTAATGACCCACCTGGATTTAAATCTTAAGAAAATGTCTTATGAATAATTCATTTTACTCTGTTGATGAATATATGAAGATTAACCAGTGGTTAATTTTTGTAAACTGGTATTGTCATTTGTATTTACATGTTGAGACTTTGTTTCTGATTGCTGGCCATTATTTGTCTTCCGGGTATGTGACAGTCTGTGTGTATATATTTATTTCTGTACCTTAAGATGTTCTCAATAATGAACATTACTTTATTATGCACTGTTTATTGTATCTATATAATAACGTAAACTCCATTCCACATCCTTGTGATTCATGAATTAAAAATAAAAAATAAATAAAATTTAATCCCCTGTGTGAAATTGGCTCTGACTGTGGGTTACAGGAGAATATCCCAACATATTCCCTGAACATTAGTTCTGGAAATGCCTTAAGTATATTTTCAGAGATTAGGCCAACACATCTTTCTTCGAGTGTGTGGCAATTTAATTTTTCAGAATTTCTGTATCCTCATGTTTGAGTCGCTTAAACCAAAGTGTTTTACTTATACATGTACTTTGTAAACTGTGAAATCTATCTCTGCAAATTGATAATCTCAGGTATTAGACAACATGACTCTCTATAATTGTGATTAACTATGATTCATCATATAAGTAAAGTTTAATTCTCTTTTTATGTTTCACAGAGTGTACACAAACATCTATAGCTATAAGTGCAGGATGATTTAGAGGGATCACCAGTATTTATCAGGTCCTTTTGATTTATTACATACTTCAGGAGTAGGCCTACATCAGACATAAAACTTAGGGTGTCTGTGACGATATAAAAATGGGATGTGAAATGTAGATAATTTGAGTTAAAATACACTAAAAAAGAAGAACATCATAAGGAATTGGTTTTCCAAATAGGATGGAAATCTGTAGCTGTGATGTACATGCAAAGGCACATTTTCAGCCTAGAATCTCATTGACAGGAGTAGAATTGTCAAATTGTCTTTGGTGATAATTCCTGGTTACAACCAAAAACGTTTCTGGAGACACCCTGGGCAGTGGTGGGATATCAGCCTGACTGTCTCCCACCATATGGCCTGATAAGCAGGGTGATACTCTGGGATGCCATGTCTTTTCATAGCATGACTCCTTTGGTTGTCATCCACAGGACCCTTACAACACAGTGGTGTGTTGATGATCCTCGGTGCCCCATTTTGTTACCATAAATGGCAAGACATCCAAGGCATACATTTCAACAAGATAATACTCATACTCACATGGCGAGAGTTTCTAGTGGTTGTCTTCGTACTTGCAAAAACCTACCTTGGCCAGCAAGGTCACTGGATCTCTCCCCAATTGAGAACCGAGAAGCAATTTTGGCAGGGACCTCCAACCTGCTCAGGATTTTGATGATCTAATGTCTACTAAATTACCCTCATCAGCCAGAACATTGTGACCCCTGACCTAGTATCAATATAAACCTGTCCAGGTGATAGTAGAGGAGTGACTGCTAGTCGACACACATATGGTGCATGTAGTGTCAGAGTGCTTGCCATTCATGTGTAGAATGGGGAAGGTGCGCGATCTATCTGAGTTTGTCCTGGGGCATACTGTGATGGCCCGGAAGCTTGGCTTGAGCATTTCAGAAACTGTACGACTTGTCAGGTGTTCAAGGAGTGCTATGGTGGGTGACTTCAACACATGGCAAAACTACGACCAGGCATGGGGTTGGGTGGTCACATCTCATTACAGGTGTCGGTCATTGTAGGCTAGGCAGACTGGTAAAACAGGGCAGGTGGCAGATGTGGTAGAACTAACATCAGACTTTAAGGCTGGGCAGAGTACAAGTGTGTCTGAAAACACAGTGCACTGAGCAGCCCTAACGACATGCCTCTGCAGCTGACGACCACGCATGTGCCAATGTTAAGACCATGACATTGGCAACTATGACTGAGATGGGTACATGACCATCAGTACTGGACGTTGGTACAGTGGTGAAGTGTTCCTTGGTCTCATGGATCCTGATACCTTCTCCATCATGCCTACAGGAGGACACGAATCTGTCATCTTCCAGGGGAACAGCTGCTTGACACCTATACTGCAGGACAGAGACAAGCTCCATTATGATCTGGGGAACATTCATGTGAGCATCCATGGGTCCAGTGGAGTGTGTGCAAGGCACCATGATGGCCAAGGAGTATCATACATTTGTTGTTGTAATACCACATTCACCCCTTCATGACGATCATGTTTGGTAGTGCGCCATGTCACAAGGTCAGGAGGGTGATGGAATGGTTTGAAGAACACAGTGGTGAGTTCCAATTGATGCCCCCCCCCCCCCCCCCCCCGCCCCAGCTCTCCAGATCTGAACCCAATCGAACACATCTGGGGTGTGGCTGAATGTGGTATTGGAGATCATTGCCCCCTTCCTTGGTATTTACGAGAATTAGGTGACTTGTGTGTGCAGATGTAGTGCTAACTTCCTTCAACGATCTACCAGGGCCTAATTGCTTCCATGCCACAATGTGTCTCCGCTATTATCTGTGCCGAAGGTGGAAACAGTGGCTGTTAGTTAGGTGGTTATTATGTTCTGGCTGATCACTGTACGTCCCATCCAGATAATTCCTTTGAGGTGAGTCATTTTTTTGTCTTGGGTGTGTATTGAACAGACTGTAATGAAGTTATTGCAGGTTATGATTATATTTAGTTTTATTTATTGAATAAAAAGAAGTTACTTAAAACACAAGAACACAGAACATTTGCAACTAACAGCAGTAACAAAATTGAAAAAGGGTATCATACGCAATGGAATAAAGGACTTAGTATTGGTCAGAAATGCCAAAGAGAAAAATGCGTCAAACACTTGGCAAAAGCACTACACCCACAGAATTTCTACTCTATGACTAAAACTATAGAGATATTTGTACTTATATCTAGAACATACATTCATACAGTCTTGAAAGCAATGAAACTTTATCTCTATGTGTTTAGTCCTATTGTGGTGTTCATTGTTTTTCATTCCTAACTGCAATGCATTCAGGTTGTCCATAAAAAGTTGTCTTGGTAGTTACATGTTTTGCCCACAAAATGTTGACTTGGTTACTTCATGTTGACACCAAGCTCCCATTAAGAACATGATTTCAGCAACTGTATTGGATGCTACAATGTGTCTGCTTCTGTTGTAAATGTGGTAATACATTTTTGCCAGGTCCACTGGGCAATATAGGGAGAGTTTAATTAAAGGTCCATTTTTAAAATGCTGTTAAAAAAGTGCTACCCAGAATGAGGACAAATTTAAACAGAATATTATTGAAAAGAGGTGAAATGTTATGGGAGAAAAAAAAAGTAACAAAAATTTTCCCAATACATCAATACATGGCACTATAAGCTTCATAATGTAAATGGGTTCCGCTACAAATGGCAGATGAATTGCAATACAACGACTGTGGTGTGAGTTACACAGTAACCAACCATACTGTACAATGTGGGTGACCATACAAGCTCGGCAATCAGCAGTTGTTGCACTGTTTGTTAGGTAAACCAATCCACCACAGAAGGTCATACTACATCAAATGTGAAAAATCTGTTTTTAATTGTCCTGAGACCAAAGCTCACATAAAGAGAATGACGTTGGTTTTTAATTGTCCTTAGTCCAAAAACACTATAAAGCAAAATGAAATCAGTTTTTAACTGTCATGAGACTCGCGCAAGAAATGTTCCACACAATGTCCACCCTTCTCTGCAACAAACAGCATGTTCCACAAGACATCTAAGAGTTTTAGGTGTCATATTCAGAATGTGTTGTGCAATACCTGCTTTTAATTTAGCTATGTTTGTAATTAGAGCATTGAACACAGCATATTCCAGATAACTCCAAAAACAGAATCCACATGAAATGAGATAAGATGATCTGGATCGCCAGGCTGTAGGGAAATGACGGCCAATGAATCTAGCATTTCGAAAGTGCCTCTGCAGCAGCTGCTTCACTGGCTGGTCAATGTGCAGAGGAGCACCAAAAGATGATCCTAGCAAAACATCCACACTGTTGAAGGGTTTGAATGACACTGGTGTGCAAAAGGCTCTCACAGCATTAACCAGTGACTGTACAGCAAAAAGGACTCGCCTTGAAAAAATATGGTCCTAGATAAATGATGCCGTCAGCCTGCAACGTGCAGCACTGCAGAATGAAGCATGACTGTTTTATGTACGAGCGGAGTTTCTATTGCCTGTATTCTGCAATTCTGTGTATTGACATGTACTTGGAGATGGAAATGGGCTTCATCTGATCACAAAATGTTCTACGGCCATTCATTGCCCACTTCCAAGCAAGCAAGAAATTCTAGAGCAAATGTTTGTCTTACTGGCAGGTCAGCATCAAGCAACATCTGAACTTGGGTAATTTCATATGGATAGCAAAGCAGGATGTTCTGTACAATTTATGCACTGTGCTCATATGCATGTCAAAAGTTCAGGCAATTCCTTGTGCACTGCATGTTTGTACACCACTGCTCTATCCCTCTTGCAACACTGTTGCCATGGATCAATTGTTTTCTTTCCTCTGCCACATTCCACTTCGAAAGAACTTGTCTTTTCAAATTTTGTAATCATTTTCCCTTGACCCTTGGCAGACATGGGGCCAATGCCTTTTCTCATACTTTTGCGTATGAACTTCTGCAGAGCTGCTGGCGCACTGTCACCAGCAGCCCAGCAGATAGTCATGCCGAGCATCTCAGATGCAAACTGAGGAACATGCATGTAATCTGGGTCTCTTATTTTGTTTTTTATTTTATTTATTTATTTATTTATTTTGCATAATCTGCCATTTACAGTGCCATCTAGGGGTAAAATTTTCTTTAATTCTTTTTGATTTCTATAACATTTTCCCCTTCTTTGAAAATATTCCATTCAAATTTGATGTCATTTGTAACAGTGGCTCTATTTTTACAGTGTTTTGAAACTGGAACTGTAATTATAATCACTGTGTATACTGTATGACCCATTGTTGAATGACGAGTATCATTATCTTCAGCAAAATGAGCATCCTATACTGCTTGAAGTTTATGATTACTACCACTGTACTTAATACTTGTGTTTCTTATACCTTGAAGATGTTTTAGTATGTGTTTAATAACTGTCTAGGGTTGGACTTACTTGACTAGCAGAAAACCATGTATGAAGTATTCCAACTGTGGCACCAAACATCAACCATCTACAGCCTCACATTTTCCATGGATTTCGTATCGTCATTAGCTGGGCACTGTCCCAAATGCAGTTTAAATTCCAATCAGCAGGTGTTACATAGGACTTACAGTTGTTCATGCTGAATTTGCGTAAGATATGTCATACAGCCCTCTTGGGTAATTAACTGTTCTTTACTTTTACAGTTTTGATTTGATTTCCAGTCATACAAAGTAACTGGGATCATCAATCACAATATCAGTATTCCTCAAGTACTTTATTTATGTAGATTGATTCTTTCAAAGAAGAAAACAGCAACCAGCAATTATTGATAATGCTATTTATTTATATATATCACACTGTAAACGATTTGTATTCAGATGTCTGTTCACAAGATGCAGATTTGTTCATGTGCATTTTGTAAACAGCCATCTGAAGATGAACCTATCAGTTCAAAACCAGTTACGACACTTTTACGTAAATAAATAGCATTCTCAATAGTGGATGGTTGCCATCTTCTTCTCTGAAAGAATCAACCAACATTTTGTCACTTTTTGACAAACTAGTATTTTATTTATGAGGCACATTGTACTAAGTCTAGTTCAGAAGGAAGTAGAGTGGATACTACAACATGCACACAAATTATGGGTAATAATAAAAACTTAGACATGGTAAATACTCAATTTGGAAACAAATTGTGTTCACACAGATGACATGAAACTAATGTTATTCCTGACACTTATAACATTTAGCACTTCTAAGCTTTTCAGCTATCAATTAAAAAGTTGGCACTTCATTACAGAATGATAGATTCATTTCGGAATCTAATTGTCTTCAACATGACTTAGTGTAACTGTTTTAGTCACATGCAGATCTACTATGAAGATACTGTACTGTTGTCATAAGCAATGATGACAATTGATTGCTGGTTACATAGAGAAAGAGCTGAGCAGCACTGTGCTTGGACATAAATAACTTCCTGGCTGTGGTGGCGTAAGGTGTGTGTCTATGCCTACATCTTTGATTTGTTGCTGCATTTGGCAGCAAGTGTCTTTACTTTTGGAGTCCATCTTGAGCTACCAACTTTTGCTTGGGACCTTGTTCTGGAGATAATAACACAATTTATATCTGCAGTTGACTTAGAATTAGGCCATCATCAAGAAAAATAGCTGAAAGCAGTTCTTAGCCAATCAACTTGAGCACGAAACACACAGTTATCTGAAGAAAGCTGTTTGGAATCAAAAGACTTAGTAAAGTGAACAAATTTTTGATTCCAACATTGTGGAGACTGCTTCAGCCCATAAAGGCATTCTTTGTTTTTCACACTAAATTTGCCTGGTCACTGGTGAAATTTTCAGGCTGCATCATGTAAATATATTCTTGCCAGTCAACACTGAAAAAGACAGTTTTTATATCAAATTGCTTCACGTCCATATTACATACTCCAGCCAAACTCAAAAGAATACTAACTGATAAATTGCCAACAGCAGGTGAAAAACTTTCACCATAACCAGATTTGAGTTTCTGGGAAGATCCTTTTGCAAATAGTTTACATTTAATTTTGTAAATCCACTTACAGTTGAGGGGATCAGAAGCAAAAGGGTACAAGTCACTTTTCCACAAAAATGAGATAAGTGCAGCAAAAGCATGGTAAGGTATGTAAAATTGTTGTGGCAAAGCTATACAAGTGAAATCTCACTCTGTGCTGCTCCATTGAATATGAAAAAGGAAACTAGATGTCAAGAAACACTTACATTCATGTAGGGTTATATTAATGTTTTGTGTTGTATATTATCTGAATAATCTTTTTATGATATATGAGAAGAGGGAAGTGAATTAGGTGACACGAAATATTTTCAATAATGGGATAATACATTAAACAGTATCCTTTCTTATTTTGTTTCTCCATTTTTAACCACAATGTAACATTACAGAAATGTTTTGTTATATCTATAAACAGCAGTTTTATGATAAGTGAATTAATAATAGCCAATAATAAAGCATTACAAAAGAAAATAAAAGACATTCTTCCCAATTCGCCATATGCTGGAAGCAAAGGGATTCAAACTTTTACGAATTACGATATAAAACTGATCATTTATTTTAACCTGTCATTCCAACATGCAAACAGAAAACTGTACAAAGTATCTTTACGTCTAATATATACACAAAAATTGGAAATTCCATTTTGATATTTCAAGAGGATTTTGGGACCTTATGAACCTTAACTCCAGTTTTCTCGAAACACTACGAAGTGTACTTATACCTCTTTGCTTCTGACCCCTTCAATTGACAGGTTGCCAAACTGGAGGTAATCCCAGATATTGTTTAGTGCCATTGAGGGCATTTCATCTTTTATTGCTTTGTACCACTACTCAGTGACTTGTAGACCTCATCACCTCTTTGAAGGGCAAAGTTCATCATACTTTCTAAAATTCATTCCTAGTTGAGCAACCTCCTCAGTAACAAAGGATCCTTGGTTCTTAGCTCCATTTTCAACAGGTTATTGAACTTCATGTCCTTCTGCATCTGCAGGAAAGCTGTATTCACATGAAGTGTTGTTGGTACTGATTTCTGTAGGATAATTTGCTGTATTTTCATTGAAGATCACTTAGTGTGAAACAGTTATTTTTTTGTTATAGGATCATACATCCTACAGTTGTTGTGGTAACCACTGTGACCAGCCGCGACCATTTTCTTTGATTTCATTTGAAACCTGGATGGAAACTGTATGAGAGTATGCATGAAGCATCTGGCTCCAGCTCTGTTCATATGCTTCAGATATTTTTCCTTCCCAAACCGTTTCTCATAAGGCACCTTATTGCATTTACATTAAATGAATTCACAGTTGCGAATGAGGACAACCACCAGCTGTAGAATGGAATGACAACAATGAAAATTTGTGCCGGACTGTCACTCAAACCTGGATTTCCTGCTTATCGCTAGTGGTTGCTTTACCATTTGGCTATCCATGCACTACTCATGGCCAGACCCAAACTACCATATGTTGTCAACCATGTGTCTGTGGCCTGTACTCATACATCCACTATGTATATTCCCGTACAGGTCAGATGTTGTACTTGAAAGTCACTTTCCCAGTATTGGCAGATAAATACGATATTGCAATACCCATGTTATTGTGAATCGATGCAAGCACTGCAGCGACTACAGCTAGTATGTAATACATTAAATGAATTTGCAATTGCAAATGAGGACAACCATCAGCTGCCAATACTGGAGAAGCGACGTTTAAGTACAACATCTGACCTGTACGGGAATATACACTCCTGGAAATGGAAAAAAGAACACATTGACACCGGTGTGTCAGACCCACCATACTTGCTCCGGACACTGCGAGAGGGCTGTACAAGCAATGATCACATGCACGGCACAGCGGACACACCAGGAACCGCGGTGTTTGCCGTCGAATGGCGCTAGCTGCGCAGCATTTGTTCACCGCCGCCGTCAGTGTCAGCCAGTTTGCCGTGGCATACGGAGCTCCATCGCAGTCTTTAACACTGGTAGCATGCCGCGACAGCGTGGACGTGAACCGTATGTGCAGTTGACGGACTTTGAGCGAGGGCGTATAGTGGGCATGCGGGAGGCCGGGTGGACGTACCGCCGAATTGCTCAACACGTGGGGCGTGAAGTCTCCACAGTACATCGATCTTGTCGCCAGTGGTCGGCGGAAGGTGCACGTGCCCGTCGACCTGGGACCGGACCGCAGCGACGCACGGATTCACGCCAAGACCGTAGGATCCTACGCAGTGCCGTAGGGGACCGCACCGCCACTTCCCAGCAAATTAGGGACACTGTTGCTCCTGGGGAATCGGCGAGGACCATTCGCAACCGTCTCCATGAAGCTGGGCTACGGTCCCGCACACCGTTAGGCCGTCTTCCGCTCACGCCCCAACATCGTGCAGCCCGCCTCCAGTGGTGTCGCGACAGGCGTGAATGGAGGGACGAATGGAGACGTGTCGTCTTCAGCGATGAGAGTCGCTTCTGCCTTGGTGCCAATGATGGTCGTATGCGTGTTTGGCGCCGTGCAGGTGAGCGCCACAATCAGGACTGCATACGATCGAGGCACACAGGGCCAACACCAGGCATCATGGTGTGGGGAGCGATCTCCTACACTGGCCGTACACCACTGGTGATCGTCGAGGGGACACTGAATAGTGCACGGTACATCCAAATCGTCATCGAACCCATCGTTCTACCATTCCTAGACCGGCAAGGGAACTTGCTGTTACAACAGGATAATGCACGTCCGCATGTATCCCGTGCCACCCAACGTGCTCTAAAAGGTGTAAGTCAACTACCCTGGCCAGCAAGATCTCCGGATCTGTCCCCCATTGAGCATGTTTGGGACTGGATGAAGCGTCGTCTCACGCGGTCTGCACGTCCAGCACGAACGCTGGTCCAACTGAGGCGCCAGGTGGAAATGGCATGGCAAGCCGTTCCACAGGACTACATCCAGCATCTCTACGATCGTCTCCATGGGAGAATAGCAGCCTGCATTGCTGCGAAAGGTGGATATACACTGTACTAGTGCCGACATTGTGCATGCTCTGTTGCCTGTGTCTATGTGCCTGTGGTTCTGTCAGTGTGATCATGTGATGTATCTGACCCCAGGAATGTGTCAATAAAGTTTCCCCTTCCTGGGACAATTAATTCACTGTGTTCTTATTTCAATTTCCAGGAGTGTATGTAATGGATGTATGAGTATGGGTTGCAGACGCATAGTTAACAACATATGGAAGTTTGGGTCTGGCTGGAGTCATGCATGGATAGCCAAATGGTAAGGTGACCATTAGCAATAAGTGGGAAATCTGGGTTCGAGTCCTGGTCCAGTACAGATTTTAATTGTTGTCATTCCATTCTACAGCTGGTGGTTGTCCTCATTCACAATTACAAATTCATTTATTGTATTACATAATGGCTGTAGTCACCACGGTGCCTGCATCTATTCACAATAATGCAGGCACTGCAATATCATATTATTATATATACACTAAGATGGTATCTGTTCTTTCGGACATGTCCGATGGATAGAGCATCTGCCATGTAAGCAGGAGATCCCGGGTTCAAGTCCCGGTCAGGGCACACATTTTCATCTGTTCCCGTTGACATATGTCAATGCCTGTAAGCAGCTAAGGGTGTTCTTTAATTGTAATTTCATTGTATTATTACTTTTAGGCTTTCATGGACAGTGATATAATGTTTAGACTGCCATATTGACAGCTTCTGCTCAAAGTGTCTCTGGAAGGCAAGAATCAAAAAGCACTGTGCAGTCTGTTTCCAATATGGATCTGATTTCACATTCAGCTTTACCATTCTGCTCTGGCATATATGGTGAGCTGGTTTCATAGATGATACCAGTCTCCTTGAAATTATTATGAAGTTGACCATTAAGAAATTCGGTCCCATGGTCAGTACTAATGACTTTAAGCTTGTTTCATGAATGGTTTTCCATCAACTGTTGAAACTCTAACAACACAGAAGCAGCATCACTTTTATCCTCGAGAAAATGTACAAAACCTTGTAAAGTACAATTACCTCTATAAACACTGAAGTCCATCTAATGATATGTGTGGCATCTTTTCACATACATCAGCATGAATAAATTCTCCTGGACCACAGGCAAGTCTGCAAATTCAATCTCACTGCCTTCTTATTCTGTTTACCATACAAAAAGATTTACAAAAGAATTTGCTTAAGATTATTTTTAAATTTGGAATTTGATGTCTGCTGTTTTCAGTCTTATTGCAATATATGAGCCAATTGTCTCCATCATCATCATGATGAGGGACTGTCTGTTGTGAAACTGCAAAGGCACTCACTTTTATTCTAGAGGACAGCATCTGTTTGGCAAGATTACGTCTTGGAGATGGTACATGCTGAGGTACAATTCTCTATGTACATAGATAACAATTGTGCTCACTGTCCTGCATTTGCTTGCAGCCAACTACACCACTTTTTCTTTATCAGCTGTATACATCCCTGCATTCCTAGGTGCATCACTGATGTCTCTATTAGAGTTGTTATCACAAAGTCTAATTTCCGCTGCTTTCTGAAACACAGGGGCCCAATCAGTGCATGAATTCTGATGCTATAGAATGGAAGTGATTTCTTACTCCAAATGCCTTTTTTAAATCCAGGAAAAGCTCAGTCAACTGTTTCCATTTTTTCTTGTAATCAAGTGGATCTAAGTTATTGTCCAGAGAGATACACATGACAAATACTACAAACTTAGGCTTTTGAAAACCATGTTGAGCATTGGAAAAAAATATTAATCTTTACAGAATTGAAATGGTTGGTGGAAAGGAGTGGTAACTGTAAATTTAAAAAGAATTAGTGTGAACTCATTACCTGTTGTGATTACAAATGCAGAATGTGATGGTAACAGATAACTCCATTTGCAGTACTAGAAGGATCTGTCTGCTATATTTAATTTAATTGCAAAAAAGCTGTCACACTGGAAAGTGGAAAAATGGCATAATAAAACAAGAAATATGCAGAAAGGAAGCCCTCCTGAAAATGATTTGGAATAACACTAGTGCAGATCTGAAAATATCAGTTGACATTTAGAGCAGTCAACAGACTTAGAATCAAACTGAAAATGTGCCTTTTAATTGGACATGATCACATACAGCTGTCCACCCAAGTGTAAGACCACAGCCAAACTGTGGTCAAGAGCAAAGTTTGTCATCCACTGGTAGAACATGCTGCTCAGTAAAACATGCTCAACTTCATTGACTGCTTCATAACCCATGTCATTTGCACCCCCTTCCCCTCAATAACAACTTCTCCTAATTAGTTAGATAGGTTTTGTTCTTAGAACACATCCTTCAATCCTGGCATCAGTGTCTGCTAGTTCCTTTCCCTCATTTATCTCCATCCCTGTTCCCATGCTCCCTTTTTCACACTACTGCTCTACATTCACATTTTTCTCTCTGCCACCTTCCCCTCCTTCTGATATGTCTAGCCCATCATTACACCCCTTTCAACCCACTCATCACATTATTACATGCTGCATGCAGCTGCCCTGTCTGTGCCAGGATGGGCCACATTCTTATCCCACATTCTTGTTGTCTTTCCGTCCACCCGTTGCGTCACCTCCCTGTGTCCTGGATCCTCTCACTCACACTACGTGACACAGATGCATGGCAACACCAAGACAATGTAGTTGACCTGGCAAACATAACTGTGTATGTATGTGTTTTCTTTCTTCTTTTACTTAGCTTTGAAGAAAGCTGTTGTTAAAATTTGGTTTAGGTGTCTGTCAATCATTTAACTGTGTGTTCAGTGGTTAACTTTACATCTGCATCCACATCTGTATTCTGCAAATCACTGTGAGGTGCACTGTATGGAGCAAACGAAGAATGAGTCTTTGACTCCCTCCCTACATGCAGTAATTATTCTAGTCTTATCCTCACAATCCCTATGTGAGTGATACATAAGAGTTTTGGTATTTTCCTGGAGTCATCACTTAAAGCTGGTTCCTGCAATTTTGTTAACAGACTTTCTGGAGATAGTTTACATCTATCTTCAAGAGTCTTCCAGTTCAGTTCCTTCAGTATCTCTGTGACATTCTCCCATGGGTCAAACAAACCTATGACTATTTGTGTTGCCCTTTCTGTATACATTCAATATCCCCTGATAGTCCTATTTGGTATGGGTCTCACACGCTTGAGCAGTACTCTGGGATGGGTCGCATGAGTGATTTGTAAGACTGATTGCTCTTCCCCAGTATTCTACCAATAAGCCAAAGTCTTCCACCTGCTTTATACACAACTGAGCCTAAGTGATCATTCTATTTCATACTCCTCTAAGTGTTGCTCTGAGGTATTTGTAACAGTTGGCTGATTCCAACAGTGACTCACTGATATTATAGCCATAGGATACGATGCTTTTTTCATTTCTGAAGTGACAATTTTACATTTCTGAACATTTAAAACAAGTTTCTAATCTTTTATTCACTTTGAAATCTTACCAAGATCTTACTGAATATTAGTGCAGTTTCTTTCATATAGTACGTCATTATAGGTAACTGCATCATCTTCACAAAGCCCGATGTTACTATTAATAATGTGTGCAAGGCTAAAGGATGGGTCCCAACACACTTCCCTGGAGCACATCTGATGTTACTTCTACACCTAATGATGACTCTCCATCCAAGATAACACAATGCGCATTCTCCCTACCAAAAAGTTCTCAATCCAGTTACAAATTTCATTTCACACCCCATATGACTGCACTTTTGACAATAAGCATAGGTGTGGTACTGAGTCAAATGCTTTTTGGAAATACTGCATCTATGTGACTGCCTTGATCCCATGCTGGTTGGCACTGAGGAGAGCATTCTGTTCAATGTACCTCATCATGTTTGAGCTGAGAATATGTTCTGCAAGAGGTGACTATTGGAAGGGCATCAGTAGAGTTGGTTCCGTGTCAGGAGGCGTTCTCCCAGTTCACTCCATGCCAGTTTTCCTCTGAAGGATAGTAGTGACCTGTGATCCTTGGTAGGCACAGTGAAAGAAGATTCAGAATTAGTTATTTATTTCCATAAAAAATAAGTGGCATATTGACTAATGATTAGCATCATCTGTCAATGCTTGCTCAGGAATCACATCATGTGGCATTCAGCCCGCTCAAGGCAGCTGACACCGGGGCTTCACTGCTTGCAGTGACCCCAGCACTGGCTGTACCATGACACCTTGGCAGTGAGTGATGGCATCATGCATATTGAACTTGGAGACGATGACTTGAGGAGAAGGTACTCTGTCCTCCCCTCCCCTCCCGTCCCCCCTGCTCATCACTCTTCTTCGTCATCCGTCGTATCCCGATGATGGTTGCGTGTAGCCATGAAGTTCGACGATATTGGCCTGCCATCAAGGTAGACCCTGTTCAGTCCGCCAGATTGTTAAGAATGCTTGTGTCCTGATCCTTGTGGGAACGGGAGACTTCCAGGTCCGCCCACCTGTGACAGAGGCAGACTGTGGTGTTGAACTCTGTGACTGGTGACTATGTCAAGGTAGCCGTCTCTCCCAGTGGCAGATGGTGTTGTCCATATCTTGCAGGAAATCCACAACAGACTTGTGCCAAATGGCACTTCACTGCAATTAGGTTGCAGCGAATAATGATATTATGGTGAAATAATAACATTTAACACCGCTTTATCGTAATGATATATCGACTAATCATAAAATCCGTGGTAAGTGCCACAACTGCTGTTTTGAGGAAATAGCAAAAAACTTCCAGAAAGCATTCCTTATTTTTTATAGCCTAAACAAGTGAAGACAGTTAATCTACAAACATTTTTACAGTTAAGTTACTGTAAAACATTTAACAACAACAAAAATTGTTGATGGAACAAAACAAGAACAGGGCTATGTGCCAACCTCTCTAACACAAAGCCTGGGCTAAGTCTGCCACTTATATATATGTGAATAAAGGGGTGTATGAAGGATAATAATAATAATAATAATAATAATAATAATAATAATAATTTTACTATTATAAAAATCTGGTAACTACTGTTTACAGTTGTTCTGTAATAGCTATATTATTATGAAAAGTCAATTGGGCCCACAGAAGTGCTGTGTTAGCAAACTAACTAGTTAAAGAACAAAGACAAAATCAAGAACATTACTGTGTTCTTAAAAGTTTTATTTCAAAATAAATGCCTTTTACAAAGTTTAAAAAGTTAAATTTTGTATTAATCTACCACTATTTTATATGCAAAATATTACAATGTTACAGTCTATAAACACTGCTGTGTTTACTCAGTCAGATATTGGTAAAACAGTTTTTTGTTTGTTTGAGATAAGGTATAATCTTTTTAAGTCCTTCTTCTCAGTTTTCAACCTGGCTGTTAGTTCAAGCTGGTTTCCATCTTCACACCTTTTTTGAATATATTTGTTTGCATCAATGTTTCAACTTCATTGAATGTTTTTTTGTTGTAAGCACTTTTCCTGGGTTGATTTTGGAAACTTTGAGCCAAAAAGCCTTGGAAATTTCTAACTTTTTCGTGATGAGGTGTTACTTTGGAGAAGTCATAAAAATCATCATTGTTCATGACAGTGGTTAGAAAAGGAGTTTTGCTATTGGCATTACACAAAACTCTCACAAGATCCAAAGGAACTTCAAATTTTTCTACTCTTTTTCTTTTTTCAATTAGAGCAAAGTCTCAATCACAGGGTATGTATGAGTGTCCAGTGGTGACATACTTGTGGTGAACTTCATCAAAGAAATCATCACAGACCAAGTATACCCATAGGAACAATACCATTTGATTTTTTTTTTTTTGGCTGCAGCTGTTGTCAGACCACACTATTAATGTTGTTTTTTTTTTAGGTAATTTTACTTTTAATCCCCCTTAACACACAGCTCGCTATTTCATTGCCTCCACTGCCACTCATGCCCTCGTGCCAAAGAAACTTAAAACCTTTATTATTATCTGCCATATGCAATCCCAAATTGTAACAAGAAAGTTGATGTAAGTAATACATTTGGCAGTGTGATAATGTTGGCAAACAGAAAACCTGTTGTAAATCTATGGATACTGTGCATGTGTCACTTAAGGGAGTGGTAGAATACAGGTGATCGTGCTTCATCTCTGTTATAGCTTTTTAAGCATTTCTGCAATGAAATTCTAGTGAAGTAGGATGTACGGCACTATTGGCTGACTCATTCAACATTTTACTTTTAAGCAGATCACACATGTTACAGGTATCTTTCCTTGGGTGGTGAAAAAAAGCTTCATACATTCTGCTGTAATTTAAATCTTGGCTTAAAAATAGTGTTTAGCCCTTGTGTAATGGCTTTTGTCCTTGGGGAAACTTTTGATGTGTTCAACAATGCGTTTTACATCATCAGCTGTATATTTCCTTTGTTTTTATTTCCCCTACTTTCAACGTAGGTAACATCACCACTCTTTTTTTCTTTTATCAAGGTTTCCACTCTTCGCCTGGTAATTTTGTGTATTTCCAGAAAGGTTTTTTTTGCAAATTTGAAAATGTCCACCTTTGTCATCAGGAACTGCATAAAAAAACCCTCGCCTGTCGGTGACTCTCCTCAGGTTCTTCATAAGAACCATGGTGTCTTCTTCTAACATTACATACACTTATGTTTCCCATCAAATAAGAGTTTTGCTTAACATTATCACCTAGTTCATAGAACTGATTGAATATGTTTATTTTACATTGATAGCGCCACTGGTGTAAAACCTACAGCAAACAAGCACGGAAATTAGAGGCATTAAATAATTTGTGACTGCCATGGATAACCTGTTTGTTTGTTACTCTGCACAGTTAGTAGGACTACTATAACCCAGAAACAAAGTCAAACATGGCGGTCTGCATAATCTAAACACAGGTTAGCTTAAAATGCCACAGAAAAATCATAATCAAGCGAAGTTCTTCTAAACAGCCTTAGTTCTAAGGTGTTAAGTTATTATATACTTTTACCTCATCAGGTGGAGGTTGTTTTTGAGGTACAGTAACTTTCTTATTGATCTTTACGGTTTTACCTCAGCTCTTAGCTTCTTATTTATTTGGGAAGCACTACCTTCACCCCTTTTCTGACGTTTTCTTGTTTCACCCATCGCATAAACCACAATAGTAAACACAAAAGACAGGACTGATCACTGCAACTGGAACACAATCGAACCTCAAACTAAAAACAACAGCATGGGCACATAGCCCAGATTTTGTTTCTGAACAGGTGGTACTTAGCACCTGGCACATTCTGGTGGCAATGTTTTACACCACTTCCACACTGATTAGTAGATAGCCCGGTTTTTACTGACGAAGGTTAGGCACATAGCCCATATTTTGACAATGACCGTATTTTTTTATTTTATTTTTGGCATGTGGACTGGATTTTGTAATTAGTTGACATATACTTTATTCACTTCATGATCACAAAATGTAACAACACAGAACAAAACTAGACATCAAGTCAGTTCGAAGATCATCATCAAGAGAGTTCACACAGACTGATGTATTGAACTGTCACAAGCCCCCCCCCCCCCCCCTCCGCCCACCCTGGGAGTGTGGAGCATGGTGTAGGAACAAAAGGAGAAGGGAATTGTATTGGGGAGGTGATCAGGGAAGACACAACGTAATCTTTCGGCCACGTCAGTTAGCATAGGGGACGACTGGCATGGGAGAGCAGGATCTGAATAGGAGGGGAAGGGAGGGACTGTGGACAGTTGCATAGAATGACAATTCACAGTATCCCATCCTAGTCAATAAAAGCTCGATGAGAGCTGTTGAAAAAATCTTCGGGTAAGTGAATAGCTCGGACGAGTGTGAGGTTAAAATCCTTAGATTCAAATACATGAGAAGGCACACAAAAAACAAACAAATAGTCATTATGATGTTGCACTGAACTGAAAACTTGTGGTTTATAGTTGAATTTGACAAGGTTATTTGAATCTGCTAGCAATATGGCACCACAGCACACAGAACTGACAGCGTCATTTGTAAGTTAGAATTAGAAAGTATAACAAATGGATTTTGTGACAAAGCAGCATTATCGCATGCACGGAAACCTGCCAATGGAGTGGTGTAATGAGAAAATTTTCCTACAAAATGCTCACAGGGTGTAAGAGAATGTGCAGCAATGTCCATTATCTGTGCACTTTGTTGAGCCAGTTGTGATGATGCCAATGAAAATTGGCCACAGTTTTCTATTTTCACATGATTCAAATAACAATGGTGGCAAATTGAAGCAGAAGACATATGTGTAGGTGTAGAACTGGTGGACAGAGACAGTTGCTGCATCTTAACAGTCATTGTTATTGTTGGCTACATTATCCTTTGCTATTTTGATCACATAAATTGTCCAAATTGCTGGATTCACAAGAAACGTGTAACACTGGGTGATCAGTGTGGCAACTAACGATATTATGGTGAAATAATAACATTTAACGTCATTTTATCATAGTGATATACTTTATCCACTTTGTGATCACAAAACATGACAACACAGAACAAAACTAGACATTAAGTCAGTTCAAAGATCACCATAACGAGAGAGCAGATGGACTGATGTATCAAACTACCACAAGGTAATTGAATGTGAACGTCATGAACGCCATTGATCCATTTGACTGACTGCCTTACTAGCTAAACTGGTGGGGTACTTAAGGAGCAAAGTACTGGATAATGTTTACTTTATATAATTCACCATGACTGCATAAGGCTTGCTATTATGAAGGTATCAGTGATTTCCCTTCTGCTGTGCTTGCTTAATGAGTGTTGTAGTATAGAACTGGTTCAAAAAGCTCTTGGTACTGTTTGTTGCATTCACCTTAGCCTTTCTTATGTCATATAATGAAGGTTTGGCTGCTCTGGCCCACTAAGTTCTACTGAAGAATGCTGCCTGGCTCGCCAGAAACATCACTGTTGTTTTTTGCCCTGACCCAGTCTCAGGGGCAAAATGTTTTCGTTGCAGCTGCCTTCTGTCAACACTGTCATACTGTAGTGAGATATCTTCACTCTGAGACTTTTGAAAAGTTACCCATTTTACTGTCCTATACAAGGATGGCATGCAAGAGTTCTTAGATCCTACAACAAATCAATGTCAAGGATATTGAGCGGTTGTTTTGTGGATCACTTCTACTATCCTTTTTGTAGACAGGTGTGATGTGTACTTTTTTCCAAGAATTGGGCTTGGTTTTTTGTTTGAGGAACCTACAATAGAGTTTATTTAGAAGAGGGCTAACTCAGCTGCAAATTCCATATAGACACTAGTAGGGGTTCCATCGGACCCTGGTATTTTCTTCGCTTTTAACAATTTCAGCTGTTTCTCAACACCACTGACACTAATACTTGTTTCATTCATCTTTTCAGATATACGAGGAATAAAGTGGGGTAGTTCTCCTGTGTTTTCCTCTGTAAAGGAAAATCTGAAAATGGAGTTAAGCATTTCACCTTTTGCTTTGGTACCCTCAGTTTCAGATCCTGTCTTGTTCACTAGGGACTGGACCCTAACTTTGGTGATACTAACAGTCTTTACACATGACCAGAATTTCTTTGGTTTCTGTGAAAGGTCATTAGACAAAACTGTGCTACAGTAGTCACTGAGGCATCACGCCTTGCTCTCTTAACAGCTAAATGCGTTTCCTTCACCTTATCTCTATTTAATGCATTTCATTCAGCTTATCTCTATGTATAGCCCAACACTTTATTTTACACCTATTATGCATTAGTCTCTGTTTCCTTAAAAGTTTCTTTACAATAACTGTATACCAAGGAGATTCCCTCTTGTTATGGACAGTTCTGCTGGGTACATACTTATCCAGTGTGTGATCAACTACCTTTTAAACTTGAGCCATAGTTCCTCTACATGCTTCTGCCCTGTGCTTAAAGTTTCAAGTCCCTCAGTGAGATACAGCACTATTGATTTTTTATCTAGTTTACTGAACATATATCTTTCTGCTTGTTTTCATTGTCCTTTGTACTTTGGTAATCATTGTTGCCACAACCTCATCATGGTCACTGATACCAGCTTCGATGTGGATGTCCTCAAAGAGGTCAGATCTATCTATTGCCATTAGATCCAATACATTTTTATCATGGGTGGGGTTTCCAACTATATTTTCTAGGTAGTTTTCAGAGACAGCAGTTAGTACTGTTTCACAAGATGTGTTGTCGCGATCTCAATTAAAAACAGTAGTTTTTCCAATTAGTTGTTGGATGATTAAAGTCCTACAAATGATTACAGTATGATTGGGGAACTTATGTACAAGTGAACTGAGATTCTCTCTAAAGTTTTCTGTTACATCAGGAGATGAGTCTGGTGGGCGATAGGAGGATCCAATTATCATTTTATGCCTGTGCCTGGTACTGAGTCTTGCCAAAACAATCTAACAAGTCACTTCAGTTTCTATCCTGGTGGATTTGAGTTTCTTGTCTACTGTGAGAAATACACTATCTCCATTTCCCATTTGCCTATCCTTTCAATATACACTTAAATTTTCCCACAAAATCTCAATGTATCAATTTCAGGTTTCATCCACTACATTATTAATTACTTTTTCTACCTAGAACTTTTCAAATTGCATATCACCACGATGTGGTTGAGTTAGACATGTTTTTAGATGCAGGAGCTACTGTATCTTCAACCACTGCATGGACTGAATAATGATGATACTTCGTTTTAAGACTGTTTCAAAATAATGACTCTTAATTTGATAATTCCATTTTTTTAAAATTTCTAGACATGAGAAGAAGTGTTAAGGACAGTAAATAGTTTGCAGAAATATTATCAATATAATGTCACTGACATTTCTGTGTCATTATCTCATTTCTTGTAGATTGCCTGCTATCATCCATGAGATGTTCAGATGAGGAGTAGTTTATCCATATTATATTTTGAGGAAGATAATTGTATTGCATGATTGCTGGAACTTTGTACCAGTTTCACTATTTTTACCTGGTATCTGTCAATTGCATTACTGATGTAGAATTTATGCCAATCACTTTAAAGAGAATTGGATCTGTTATTTATTTGTGGATTTCATCATTTTGTTACTAAGGGGATTGACCTAATTCATGTACAGTTTATATTTATCCTCTTATTCTATTTTTTCCTTGGCTCTGAACAAGAATCATCTCATTTTTTGGATCCATGGAATGAAAACTGAATCTAATTTAATCTAACCTAACCAAATGCACTAAAGCATCTTGGCCATGGGATCAGCACTGTATATGTAATTTACAAAGTGCTGATTTAAAAAAAAGTTAAACAGAAGAAACAAATTTGAAACAAGATGCATCAAAAAATTGCATAGTACATCAAAGACTCTCTGCTGTTGTAAACTGTATGAATTTTCTGGCTTGCAGACAGGACTTCTTTGAATAACTTCAGGTGAATGTAGGATAATTTGATCTCTTGGGTTTTCTTGATGTGATCAATTGATGGTGTGCTTTCTGATGTTCCACTGAGTTGTTGTTTCCCTTTTATACACAATATGTTATGCACAATATGTTGAGTCTGACATCTTCTTAATGTGCCATGAGTTTTGCTGTTATGTGTGGGCCTATTCACTGTCTGGATTCCAACCAGTTGGACTCCAGGCAATGAGTACACATGACAGAAAGACTTGGAACACCTTAAGAAAACACCTGGCTTGGTCATCAAAATATTGTGCATGAAGTGGAAACAACAACTCATCACAACTCCTTGAAGCAAGTCACTAAGCAAGATGATTTTTCTAAATGATGTTGACATTACGTCTTTTTAGAATAAATTAATTGTATTCTGTGGATCATGTTGAAGTAGCCTAAGACAAAGATATACACTTTATTTTAGTGTAAAAGAATAATTGAAAAGTTATAAGTGTTCTTGAACTGCTATTATCAATTGTGACAAGTAACATTTGTTTTAAGAATTCCTACAAAGGTGCTCTTCAGTGGTATGGACAGAGCAGGTTAACAAATCACTCTTGAACTCTGCTGTTACAACCATAAGATTAATATGCTTTGATCAGCTGATGAACACACACATTGGCTCTCGTACAAGTATTTGTCTCTCCCCTGCGCTCTTTGAGTCTTTGTATATGTTTCATCACCATAATATTGGTTTAATTGTGCATACTGGGAACATAATGTAATCACTACATTTTAGTAAGTCTAGGAAGTGGGTTTCCTAAATCGTATTGTGATCTATGAGGGTAATACATTTTTCAACATCTCAGAATGATGCCACATCCTCAGCTGTATGCTAGAAGACAAAGAATCATGCAACACAAAAAACATCTCATTTGCAATTACTGTTTCCCATTCGACAGCCAACACTTTGATTGGAGCTTGGCTGCAGGCACGTAAACATAGTGTGTACAGTCAGCTCACCTGTCAAGTGTGAGTCGTATAGTATTATTCAATTTTTGGAAACAGACAGATATAATGTGTCGGGACGACTGTCCATATACTTCAAGTGTGGGTGAATTCCTAAGGGACCAAACTGCTGAGGTCATTGGTCCCTAGACTTACACCCTACTTGAACTATCTTACGCTAAGAACAACACACACACACACACACACACCCATGCTCGAGGGAGAACTTGAACCTCCGGCGAGAGAGGCGTTATATATGGTCACAGCACCGTGAGTGAAGGTGCAGTGTGAGGAAATTTAGGGAAGGCTGAACAGATCAGATTAGCTAAGTTTGCCAGGGTTGGGAGACAGTGGCAAGTGAACATCTCGGGCAGTGAATACAACAAGTTGTATGAGACAGTTGGAGGTTTACTATTTATGAAGTGACGAAGGACTTTCTGGAAGAATTCAGGTCAGCACTCTACAGCAATGTTACAGAAACTCTTGGATATTGTAAACTTAGTGTAAGTTAGCAACTTAAAATGTTGTGTACAAAACATAAGACTCAGTGAATTGGATAAGCTTTAACATTCTGCTGTGTTGTGAAGGGGAGATCCAGAATATGTTGAATAAAATTATGAGAAGTGATGAAACATGGATTTCTATTAACAGCCCCCCCCCCCCCCCCCCCCAAAAAAAAAAAAAGAACAGCAGCCACAACATTGGTTGCATGCTCACTTATGAAACAAGACCAGAAAATTCAGTGGAAAAGATTGGTGAAAATTATGACAGAGAGTGAAGTAGTATTTGCTATTCAAAAACATTACAGTATCAGACTGTCCTCAGAAAATTAAATGACTATGTCCTTATTATCCACTGCAAAATATTAATACGACAGTCATGTCTGTTTGTTACTCCAACCAGTATACAATAAATGGCGTTATTTAAAATTATTTTTTGCCTGAAGTATATAGAAAGTCATTCCTAAATAAATGTGTTATATAACAAATCTACAATATAGAAAGATTTCTTGTGCTGATACATGCCTGAAAGTATTCCTGGCAGTATACCTCCATGTGAGATGGCATTTTGACATATTGCTACAGCCTTGAATATCCATTATTTGTGAGAATACATTATTCCTACTAGATTCAGAGAAAAAAAATTAGTTTTTACTGCAAAATTTGTGGAAGCATAATATCTTTATTTAGAGCTGCTATACACTGAGAAAATTTTTTTTTGTGCTTCTCTACAACAATGGTGCACAGTGCAAGTAATTTATCACTTTGCTTGAGCACGTCTTCTTTGGAATTTACTTTGAGAAGTCGTGGAAAGTATATTCTTTCTTGCATAGTGTTTAGAAACAACTGGTGCAGAGGGACTTAAATGCAGCACACCGGTTTCTAGTGGTACAGGTTTCACAAATCCTGCTTGGAAATTTCCATTCTTGATATTTGGGATGGATGTTAAAGACCTTGGTTTTGAGTATGGAAAACCATGATATAATGCTGCTTTTTGTTTGTCTTGCATTTCTCTCCTCACCAGAGGCTCAGCAGCTGCCTTTTTCTTTTTATCAGCATGGACATCAAACACTCTTCTTTCAACTTGAGGTTTGTTCATAGTAGATAGCGACTGTAGGCCTACTGTTTTTCCTGCAACACTTTGTCGGTTATATTTTTTCACATCTACTCTCGCAATGGTGGACGATGACCAGACAGGTGTTTTCTCTGTAGCTCCTGCAGATTTTCTGTGCTCTTTTGATGTGTGCGCCAGTCCACTTCTGCGAGCTGCCAACGATTTTGAACTCGTCTTTGCCGCCCTTTTCTCCTCCCTTTCAGTTTCTGCATTCATGGCATTAATTGCGTCTTTGAAAGTCTGGCGTTCAGCATCTGTAAGTGCATTTGCAGTGTCACCTACTTCTGACTGTGCCTCCGTGACTTCATTATGAAGGGATCTGTTGGCCTCTCCAGACGCTTGTACCTGTGTGATGTTATGTGGCGTAGTTCCTACATTTTCTGTTTGCGTCGCTTGGGTGCTAATTACGCCGGATGCCTTTTTAAAATCTTGGCGCTCATCGTCCATCACGGGTGCTAAAGTCATGTTACTAGTCTTTTTCTGGACTTGTTTTTCGTTTGTGATATATTCTGTGCTTGAAGGAGAAGGAGGCATTGTCTTTTGGTTCAAATTTAACCTGGTTAGCTCATTTTCAAGATCTTTATCCTGTTCCCGGACCTTTACCTTTGTGCTCTGCGTGACCGCATCTCGCATTGACGACTTATTCAATACATTCTTCGTAAAATGTGTTTCCTTGCTGGAGCGAACTTTAAGTGGAAATTCATCCAATTCGATGGTGTTTGCAAGTGCGTCTGGCTTTGTGCTATGCTGCATAGGATTCAGGACATCTGCGGTTTTACTTTTATTGCTAAACCACTGGTTGTTGTACAGCGCCTGAAAAGATTCTACTTCATTGCCTATATCCTTCATTATACCAGCAAGTGCCTCTTCCTCATTTATACTGGTCTGTTTTTTCCCAGTCTTCTGTGAGGTTTTCCCAAACTTCTGTGAAGAAAATTTCGGCTCCTTAACTGTTTCCTTGAACATTTGCTCTATTTGCAGGCTGAATTCCTTGTGAGGTTTCCCTGCGTCAGAGTGTTCACTTTCTCTGGACGGAATATCGTGTCTTGAAGGAGTTAGATACATGGGCGGTATTCCTTTCCCAGGCCCATCGCCCCTAGCTGCGAAAATCTTTGGCCAGGTTCTTGACTGTGACGTTTGCACTGACATAGTGTGACGTCTGCTCAGAATTAATCTGGCGCCGTAATATATTATGTAATACGTTAGTAAACAATTTTAACAACTCACCAACTACTTTTCACCGCATGTCAATGCGCCCCTAGCTGTTTCACTATAGATGCTTGTACAAAGTCATAACAAATGTAAAAATGTACACTGTAGTGCAGAAAACGTAGATACATCTGCTTTACGTATCGTTCAGTTCCTAGAACGTAGAAACTACTCTGGTTTCCAGAGAATATTTATTCATAATTCAGCGAAGAAGTTACCGATCTGCACCCATGGAGATACAGAAACTTTCATAGCTGCACCAGAAAGATATGTAGCTGCTCTGTAAATGTTCAGGTGATGGATTACAAAGCAACTGTATTAACAACGTGTTCAGACAATAAAGAGACCACAGTCTTTGGACTGTGACGAGACTAAGAGGTGTACTATTTTCTGCTAGCTGTCAAATCTACAATCCTTTTTAAATTTATTTTCCTCCTTTGTTTCTGGTGCACATATTGCGTCATCAGCTGCTGTTTTCAGTAAAATAAATCTCTCATTTGAAACTAAAAGTATTCACGTATCTCTCGACTCGTCTGTTTAGAGAATATTTCTGAAAATTTGCGGAAGCGTCTGTGTATTCGGCGACAAATATCCTGTTTTTATCGAGGATGTTACTGATTTTATTGTTACTTAAGTTATTTATAGTTGTCTGCTGCCATACATACTTTTTAGCCATTACAATTTAAAAGCTTTATCAAAATAGAAAAGTAACATTTGACCATATTCAGACAAACATTTTACGCCGCGCGTTTTTAAGTTTGGCATTTAAAATATTGTAGAAATACAGTTATGCAACTAGACATAAGTAGATAGCTAACCACTTGTTTGAATGAAAATATGTAGGTCTGCCCTTTCATTACATTCAACGTCCATCTTTCCTTTCCGATTTTTCTGCTTTCATGTGCTACAAATCTGGCTATAGCGTCATTTACACACCTGTTTGTATTTACGATACAAGCACGGGGATAGCGCAAAGCGTCAGGCAGTGATTATTTCGTGAGTTCGTTTAAAAATTTCACTAACCATTCTCTAAGTGCTTGCGCTAAAATGGAATGTGATTTGTGTCACTAAGTGTTACGTCAACACATTGACAGTAGGGTGCATCCATTACACCGATTTTAAGCAAGTGACATTGGAACACCCATGATTGAGACACAGTTATTTTCCTTGTTTGTAGAGACTTTTCAAACAAAGGGTATCTTGATACGAAAGTCTGTAAACTTGAATAGCCCTCATCTCTTGCTTTTTGTCTTTAAGTCCATTCTTCCTGCCATTAGAGAATCGTTTGTTTGATTTTCAAGAGGAATTTTGTGTATGGAAGTCTTCCGCTCCAAACTGCATATTTCTCTAGGTGATCTGCTGCTTGATTTTATTTAATCCGGTATGAGATTTAATCCAAACGATTTCTATAATCTGATCATACTTCTTTGCTTGATGATTGCCCTCTACTGATCTACTAGGTCCAGAATGTTTTAAATTCTTTTGTTCAAGTTTCTCTAACTGATTGATTTCAGAAAGTTTTGTGAGCAAGTGAATATTACCGCTTTGGAAATTCTGAGGGAAATCCTGTATTTTACTGCCTCTATAAGTGCGAATGTTTCAACTAGAAATATGGAAGTATAACGGGATAGTTGAAACTTTTCTGTGTTTCGCTTGTGGAGAGAAGGAAGCGCTTCTAGTGTGATTCTCCGTATCCAGTTTTGATCCGTGTATATATGTCTGAGTTGAACTTGCCCACTTTTCTTTGGGGAACGAAGTAACAGGTTTTTACTCATTAGTGGATTAAAGCTGCAGTGAATAACCTCAAATTCGCAACAAGGTAAAACGGTATGCTTGAGCGTGACTTCAGCAACAGAGTCTGACGTGAGTAGCTATCACTCTAATCACTCGAAAGAAACCCCTCCTACTGTCTGAATTATAATTGTTGCAGTACTGAGGCAGTGTATTTTGTTATCACTATTTTCGTCCTTCCACACTGAAACATTTTCTCACTTCGATGAAATGGCATAGTTTTTCTTGTGTTACAAATAAGTAGAAAATCGACCAGAAAACGTAATAACTGTTTAATTATAAATCTAGCGATCTGTTTGTCTCAATGAAGCCAAACTGCCCACCGAAGGGGTTTTGGACGTAGCATCGTGCGTCACGTTTAGCTCAAATTATCTTTTGTTAGAGAGTTCCGAAGGAGTTGCGCTTCGGTGCAGATGAAAATATGAAGTATGGCTCTGAGCACTATGGGACTTAACATCTGAGGTCATCAGTCCCCTAGAACTTAGAACTACTTAAACCTAAGTAACCTAAGGACATCACACACATCCATGCCCGACACAGGATTCGAACATGCGATCGTAGCGCCTAGAACCGCTTAGCGAAAATATGAAGTATACTTAAGATTTGGTTCGCATAATGTGTCCGCCTAAACGCAAACAAAACAGACTTTCCCACATGTCAAAATTTCAATACTGTCATTAGAAAATGCAGTTTTGTTAACTTTCTGTATGCCGTCTTAAAAGTTTGCTACCGCAAATAAAACTAAAATGTAAACCCTTCCAGAACACAACGATGACAGTTCCATCATTGTAAGATTACTCGTGTGTTTTGTGTAGGGCGTGGCAACTGATCTCTACCCCACCATGTGTTCCTGGCGAAGTGTTAATTCTGAAGTAATTATGAGCGGACTGTAATACATTGCCTTTCGCGAGCAGTACGTTCCATTTGCACTGAATCAACACGCATAATGGACCGACTCACAGTTTTAGCACGTATCAATCCATGAGACTACGCTTGAACTGGTTCCCCCACTACGAGTTCCTACAATAGTTTCTAGATTTGTGGTCACTGAAATCGCAACACCAGGTGGTGATACAAATGATGAAATTTAATTTACTGAGGGTGTACAATATAGTAGGAAGAATACATTGTCACGTTGGTAGGTGATGCAATACTCAGTGCAGGGACACGAAAGGGAAGCAGTATTTGGGAAGGGAGTGAGACAGGGTTGTGGCCTCTCCCCGATGCTATTCAATCTGTATATTGAGCAAGCAGTGAAGGAAACAAAAGAAAAATTTGGAGTAGGTATTAAAATCCATGGAGAAGAAATAAAAACTTTGAGGTTCGCCTATGACATTATAATTCTGTCAGAGCCAGCAACGGACTTAGAAGAGCAGTTGAACGGAATGGATAGTGTCTTGAAAGGAGGATATAAGATGAACATCAACAAAAGCAAAACGAGGATAATGGAATGTAGTCTAATTAAGTTGGGTGATGCTGAGGGAATTAGATTAGGAAATGAGAAACTTCAAGTAGTAAAGGAGTTTTGCTATTTGGGGAGCAAAATAACTGATGATGGACGAAGTAGAGAGGATATAAAATGTAGACTGGCAATGGCAAGGAAGGCATTTCTGAAGAAGAGAAATTTGTTAACATCGAGTATAGATTTAAGTGCCAGGAAGTTGTTTCTGAAAGTATTTGTATGGAGTGTGGCCATGTATGGAAGTGAAACATGGACGATAAATAGTTTGGACAAGAAGAGAATAGAAGCTTTCGAAATGCGGTGCTACAGAAGAATGCTGAAGATTAGATGGGTAGATCACATAACTAATGAGGAGGTACTGAATAGGATTGGGGAGAAGAGAAGTTTGTGGCACAACTTGACTAGAAGAAGGGATCGGTTGGTAGAACATGTTCTGAGGCATCAAGGGATCACCAATTTAGTACTTGAGGGCAGCGTGGAGGGTAAAAATCGTAGAGGGAGACCAAGAGATGAATACACTAAGCAGATTCAGAAGGATGTAGGTTGCAGTAGTTACTTGGAGATGAAGATTGGTTGTTGGTTGGTTGTTTTTGGGGGAAAGGAGACCAGACAGCGAGGTCATCGGTCTCATCGGATTAGGGAAGGAAGTCGGCCGTGCCCTTTGAAAGGAACCATCCCGGCATTTGCCCGGAGCGATTTAGGGAAATCACGGAAAACCTAAATCAGGATGGCCGGACGCGGGATTGAACCGTCGTCCTTCCGAATGCGAGTCCAGTGTGCTAACCACTGCGCCACCTCGCTCGGTGGAGATGAAGAAGCTTGCACAGGATAGAGTAGCATGGAGAGCTGCATCAAACCAGTCTCAGGACTGAAGACCACAACAACAACATGTCATGTGACGGCAATAAACGCGAAGTTCCTCAAAAGCAACCGTAATTAAACTGCGTGCCTATGGAGTGTCGTCTTAGTTGGGCGACTGGATTCGTGATTTCCTGTCGGAAAGGTCACACTATGTAGTAATCCACGGAAAAACATCGAGTAAAACAGAAGTGCTATTTGGCATTTGCAAAGAAGTGTTGTAGGTCTTCTGCTATTACTGATTTACTAAACGATTTAGGAGGCAATCTCAGCAGCCCTCTTAGACTGTTTGCAGATGATGCTGTGATTTACCGCCTTATAATGTCATCAGATGATTAAAACAAATTGCAAAATTGTTTATATAAGAGACATCTGTATGGTCAGAGAGGTGGCAACTGACACTAATTAATGAAAAATCTGAAGTCATCCACATGAGTACTAAAAGGAATCCGCTAGATTTCGGTTTACAGGATAAAACGCACACATATAAAGGCTGTAAATTCAACTTTATACTTAGGTATTACAATTACGAATAAGTTAAGTTGCAACGATCACATGGATAATGTTGTGTGGGGAGCAAACCAACGACTGTGATTTCCTGGCAGGGCACTTAGAAAATGCAACAGATCTAACAAAGAGACAACTTACACCACGCTTTTCCGCCCTCTCCTGGAATACTGCTGTCCAGTCTAGGATCCACAGCAGACAGGATTGATCGAAGAAGTTCAAAGATGGGCAGCTCGTTATCGCGAAATAGGGGAGAGGCTGCCACAGATATGATATGCGAATTGTGATGGCAGTCATCAAAAGAAAGGCGTTTTTTGTTGTTGCAAGATCTTCTCATGAAATATTAGTCGCCAGCTTTCTCCTCAGAGTATGAAAATACTTGGTTGGCGCCCACCAACATATCGAGGAATGATCATCACAGTAAAATAAGAGAAATTAGAGCTCACACGGAAAGACTGAAGTATTCGTGTTTCCCGCGCACTGTTAGAGAGTGGATCCGTAGAGACATAGCATGAAGGTGGTTCGATGAACCGTCTGCCTGGCACTTAATTGTGAAGTGCAGAGTGATCTTGTAGATGCAAATGTAGATTACTCCAGACGCAGTCGAGGGGGTTTATGCCCCGCATTTATAACTTATTCAAATATGAATTTGAAAACGAGACTTTTGTTTCTGGCATTTTGAAGACTCAAGATCGAGCTGCAGAAGCACGTTTCCGCAAGAGAACTGAACAGTGAATGGTAAACAAAGTGTTGGAGCTGTCGATACCTCAGGAAAACTTGTTTTCGAATCGCTTGGAAAGTATGGAAATCGCAAGAAACCTGTAAAACAAGTACGTGCTTTTGACAACGACATTATAAAGCGCTCCATGCTTGAAATGTACGAGGGGCGTTCAGAAAGTAAGCTCCGATCGGTCGCGAAATGGAAACGACTATGAAAATCCGATAAAGCTTTGCACAGATGTGTTGGGTAGTGTCTCTAGTATAACCCCAGTTAGCATCACGTCGCTCTTCTCATTTCTGAGCTCGCAGTGAGTGCGTAAAGATGTCTAGAAAATAGTGTCTGCCGCCAAGTACGAGGGCCTGGTGAGAAATTTCGCCTGAAGCTATGCAGCTAACATTACATAACTGTCGTGCTGTTTCGTCTTCACGACAATTCTCAGCCGCATTCTGCAGGGGCAATGAAGATGCTCCTGCATCGTTTTCAAATGGAAATGTTAGATTACCCACAATACAGTCCGCAATCATCTCCCTCTGAGTTTCATCTCTGGTCACATGAACCGCTGTCTTTGCAGACAACATTTTGACACAGACAACGAGGTGTAGGCCAGCGTGGAGAATTGGCGGAAAGCACTGGCGGCTGCCTTCTATGATGAGGCTATTGAAAAGTTGGTACAACGCTATGACAAAAGTCTAAGTCAGAACGGCGACTACGTAGAGAAGTAGCTGAAAGGTGTAGCTAATTGTTACAAGTAAAACATTTCTGATGTTCACTGTGGTTTCAATTTGGCAATCAATCGGAGCTTACTTTCTGAACAGGCCTCGTATATAAGAAGGGAATCCCCGACATCACAAAAACTTGTTTCAATTATACGTGAGCAAATTAGCTTCAAAGGTAGTGCTTCGCCACTGCAAAGAATTTTAAAAGACATTGTTTTCAGAACCGTTAAGAAGTGAGTTTTTAAATGTAAGAAGTGACACAGAAGCAGCACGAACTGTGTACCTTATGAAGAAGCACGATACAAGAGGAGGAGGTAGTTCTACAGTGTATTACCTTGATGAAACATTTGTGACTCAGAATCATTCCTTGAATACCTGCTGGAAAAATGAGTGATGGTACTGGCGGTTTTATAGTTCCCATAGGGAAAGGTTCTCAGATACTTATTCTGGATGCTGACTCTTCTTCTGGTTTGGTTCCTGAGAATAAACATGTATTTAGCTGTAAGAAAGAAAATAGTGACTACCTTTCAAGAAGTGGTTCACTGCACAATTTTTGCCATACCTTACTTCGAAGTCAGTCATGGTAATTACCATGCCAGTTATCATTCAGCTGTTGTAGAGAAAAGACCAACTATGCGCGCCAGGAAAGGGGATATTGCGCCCTGACTGAAAAACAAAAATATTCAGGACAATATAAGCCACACTCGTGCTGGAATCAGGCAACTCCTTAATTTATAAAAGTCACGCGACAGGATATAGAAGTTCGTCTTTCTTGCATGCGAATGGCGTCACAGTGTTTTGCTTTTACTCACACATCGGTGGCAGAATAACCCGACAGAATTAATTTGCGCACAGGTTACAAGCTATGCGAAGAGAAAAAAAAATTCAAGATAATAGACACTGATTCGCTTGTGCATAAAGCAAGAGACTGCATCACCGTTCAGCGGGGTGCACAAGACTGACAGGGAGGTGAAGACGGATAAAAGCCTAGAACCCATCATCCTAAATTTACAGTCACATGGTTCGGACATGGACTCGGATAGCAGATGGTATTACGATGTAGGCTTTGAAACAAAATAAAGCTATAATCTTTCTTGGTTTTAAAGACTCGTGGTTTAAAAATGTTTGTGTCAGCGTATCAGTTGTGTACATAGTACATGAGAACTTCCTAGCTTTTACTGATTGCGAATATGTAGCCTATGAAGTATCAACACATTGCCCTAAGAGAAATTAAGCTTCTCCCAGCGTGTTGTATGCTCTAATTACTCGTGAGAATGCTGCCGGATAAATTCGTCAAAAACTCCAATATTTCGACAAAGTAAACCCCCGTCATTTTCAAGGCAGGAACTGGAAAATGCCTTAAAATGAAAGGGTGGATTACTTGTCTAGATATTGATGGTCTTCGAGGTTGTCAGTCAGCATTCCGTCGGGTTCTTCACAGAAGATGGTTAATTGTTTGCTTGTTCAGTGGATCATAAATCCATTCTCCCACTGTAATGTCGAACGAATTAGCTTAAACTTATAATTCCTGTTGACACCGAAAAATGTGATAACATTCCGACAGTTTTTATTACGATAGTCTTTTGCACTAGTCTTTGCTACCAGTAACTCGTTTTTACACTGAGCTACAGTGAAAGACGCCCACCTAAGCGCATTACGCATATTAAAAAGAAGTTATATCGAGTAGAAGCGGTTACCAAACAAATACAGGGTGTACATAAAGTCCAGGAACACTTTCAATTATTTATTGCACAAGAAATAAACATTGTACAGATGTCATACATACTGCATTTTGAAGAGAAACTCCGAAAGTTCTTTTTACAAACATTCGATAAGCGAACCATGAGTGATCCGGCATACATCAATACGGTAATCGAAGCATGGCATGGCATGGCATCGTCGACTGTGGCTGTCGCTTCCCATATTTTCTCCCGGAGCTCTGCTACATCACGTGGTGGAGGCGGTACATACACAAGATCTTTAATGTGTGTCCACAGTAAGAAGTCACACAGAGTGAGATCTGGTGATCGGGGAGGCCATTTCATGAACTCCAATACACAGAAAGCTCGCTCCGCACCTGAACACGCCATGTTTGCTATTAGCGCTGACTATCGGTAAATTACCAACCTACGCGGTGACAGTATACATGAATAAAACTTCCAGGGTTTCTCTTCAAAATGACACATGTATGATATGTGTACAATGTTTGGTTCTTGTGCAATAAATAATTGAAAGTGTTCCCGGACTTTATGTACACCGTGTATAATGATTTCTGTTTGAGTTTGAAGTTTATTTTATTGTGTATTATATTTTTTCTTATAATATAATCAAAATCGCAATAAATGGCAATTATTCCAACCATTTTCGATGATCTTGTAGGTAGGCAATCGTCATTTTGAGAAAAATTGTACTTGACGTCTTCACAAAGCTGCATTAGATGTTCTCACCTTCCGACATCACACAGACAATTGCTGTGCATCAGTGGACACAACCACAAGACGTGAAGTAAGGTTTCTCTTGTGTAGACAAGTAATCGAAATCGGTTTTAAAATGTATTATTCCCTAATAGATTGGAGCGTATAATACGATGTACTGAAGGCAAAAGATCCTGATTGTTGTCCGCAGTAACACAGTTCGGCAACACGGAGTTTGTTTATATATAACACCAAGTGGCTGTATAGCCTAGGCCGTAGTGGATACAACCCCTGCCTGACATGTCGAAGGTTATGAGATCGTATCCCGTTAAGGGTATGAGCGTTTAAAAAAATTCTGTCGAAATAAGGTATTGTAACGACTTATGTGATTATTATTTTATCGCTTTTGCCTATTATTTTTCTGATTAATAATGAGAAATCAATGTGGTTGTATAGTGCTCGGTAAATAATTCCAGGAACAATGAAAACAGATTCATACTTTAGATATCTGGAGGTCGTGCACAACACTGCGAAGCAATAAGTATGCAATAACGAGCTTTGACGACTTTAAAACCTGCGAAAGAAAGAAAAAAAATGTGGACCAGACCGAAGCTACAGATCCTGTTCATGGGCTCAGTGAAACAGTGAATAAGCATGTAGAAATTAAGGAACTAAGGGCTGAGATTGAACTTAAAAAAAAAAAATTAGTGCAGAGAAACAAGCAGCACTAAAAAATGTGATGTAGCGTTACGAAGTAAAACAAATGCTTTTCGCTATGTTCTTTAGTTAAGGCAGGCAAGAAGGTCATCTGACATGAAACAAAAGAAATATTACACAAAAGTGAATGCAATGCGTGTTTTACACCGGCGCAAATGCGATGTCTGTTGATCGAAAGGGCGAAGTGGAACTCGGAGTACGTTGCCCGTGCTTTGACTTAAAGAGCCCTGTAGCAAAATGCACATGCTTATTTGCGAAAGCAAAAAATACCTTTGGGGTGCAGGGCAACACTTCAGAAACGAACGAAGGAATTTAAATGGAGACCGGGTATTCTCGAAGATATCCTGTGTTTAGCGAAAGCTAAGTCACACATTTTACTACCCAAGAGAGACCCGCAGTTTTGACATTTGACGCAATGAATATTAATGATCGCATATGTTACGACTCGTCGGAGGATATAGTAGTCGATTCACATTCCAATGTTTAAGTCTGCATGATCCGTGGGTTGTGTAAACAGTGGAGGCAACCCGTTTAATTATGATTTCGACACAGTTACGACTAGTAGCTTGCTTCAGAGTATCATTACGGCAGTTGAGGGATGAGTATACGTATGTTTTAGCTGTGACGCGTGATGTGGATGGGAAAAAATATCAAAGTTAGGAAGGACTTCTGTCTTGATAGAGATGAAACATATTCCGTAAATATATAACGCAATAGGCCTACAACTTCTGACTGGACTGCTCTGCGTCCCTGCGTCCCTGTATGTCATCCCTGTATGTCACTACCAGCGAGCTCTGTCTAATGTTGTTTATGAATCACCAGAGCGAGATATCCCAGAAGATATGAACGTCTAACAAAATTTATTACCAAATTTGCAGATTAACAGATTTTGTGATGACTCTGTGTTCTCGGACGTTCTTCTAGATGGCGTGAAATACATTCCAGGCTATATTGCATGCAAGTTCAAAAACCCTGATAAAACATTAGGTTACCAGAAACAAAAGTGAAGACGAGAGCCTGACGTGGACGGGATATCATTATATCTCGTGGTGATCTTTACTCCCCGATGCCGGCATGGACAAACAAAGTGTTGCAGTGTAAGAATAATGTGTTGCTTTGCTCCGAAATGGAGTGTGCAAACAAAAAAATCTCATAAAATCTCTGTGCTATTTTTCGAAACAAAATTTTGCTTTTATGTAAGAAAAAGAAATTTATAAGGATAAAATATCCGAATCAATAAGCAAAGTTGTAAACCATAAAGATATGTGATACAAGGAGGAAGTAGTTATGGATTCCATCTTTACCTGGTAAATGGCAATAGAAATCTGGAACAGACTATGTTAGCATCTGCTTCTTCATCAACCGAGTTCTTTTTTCAGCTTCATTATCATTTATTTAGTCCTGATGTGTAAGAAGATCTGGGTACGGTAACCGGGGAGCAGGAAACTTCTTCCACATCTGTAACGCTTCCAAGCAATAGTCAGGAGGTAGGCGTGTTTCGAGAATCGGTTGGCAGTGCTTTTGGGTACATCTGACATGTCACTTGTCTTGATCTATCCAACTGTGTATCGAACCAAACCGAAAGTCAAATGAACGAGTAACACGCCACAGCGTGTGTGGTGCGGCGCATTTGCCGTATAACCACATTGCTGCACTACGCTACACAGCCTCCATGACAGACTAAATTTCTGGTCTCCCGTGCCAGCCTCATTGTGACATCAACGGGCTCTAGCCAATACCAAGCAGAATGCTCACCCTCCCTATGGGGGCGATAGCCCCCCCCCCCCTTCCCCCCAATAGAGCATCATATTACACTGGATAAAATGACTTTAGAAATCGGCGAATGTATTACTCCAACAGATTCAATCTTTTTTTATAATTATTTAGCAATATACGTTGCAATGTATTTCAAACACATTTTAACAAAAGAATAAGAGCGGGAAATAGCTTACTATCTAAACCAATAAATATCATTTAACTTAAAACGGGCGTCTTATTATTTATTAATGCTCATTTTTTACCCTGAACTCGAAAACAGTTACCAAAAACTACTTTAAGCAGCACCAAATTTTACCAATTTGTCGGTGGAGGACCCCAACTCTCCTTTTGTTAAGCGATATTCCATTCCCCCAAACCTCCCCCCCCCCCCCCCCCCCCCCCACCTTGACCGACTTCTAGAATCGCCCCTGGCGACGTGGCATGTTACTGGACGTCCCCTGCAGAAATATTCAGCCATGCTGCGTCTACAGCCGTCAATAATTGCCGGTGCAGGACTTTGTGGACGAACTAAAAAAAAATGGTTCAAATGGCTCTGAGCACTATGGAACTTAACATCTGAGGTCATCAGTCCCCTAGAACTTAGAACTACTTAAACCTAACTAACCTAAGGACATCACAAACATCCATGTCCGAGGCAGGATTCGAACCTGCGACCGTAGCGGTCGCGCGGCTCCAGACTGTAGCGCCTAGAACCGCTCGGCCACTCCGGCCGGCCGTGGACGAATTGGCCTCTCGATTACGTCCCATAAATGTTCGGTGTGATTCATCTAAGGTGATCTGGTGGCCAAATCATTCGCTCGAGCTCTCGAGAATGTTCTTCAAATCAATCGCGAAGAACTGTGGACCAATGACGTGGCGTATTGTCAAGCATAAAAATTCCGTCGTCCATGAGTCCATGAGTAGCTGCATATGGTCTCCTAGTAACCGAACATAATAATTTCCAGTCAACGATCGGTTTAGTTGGAACAGAGGGCCCAATCCATTCCATGTAGACGTAGCCCACACCGTTATGGAGCCACCACCAGTTTGTACATTGCTTTGTTATCATGGATCCACAGCTTCGTGGGCTCTGTGCCACACTCGAACCTACCATCAGCTCTTACCAACTGGAATCGGACTCATATGGCAAGGCTACGGTTTTCCAGACGCCTAGGGTCCAACCGAAATGGTCACGAGCCCAAAAGAGGCGCTGCAGGCGACGTGCTGCTAATAAAAGCACTCGCGTCGGTCGTCTGCTACCATAGTCCATTAGCCCTAGATTTCGCCGCACTGTCCTAACAGATACGTTCTTCGTATTTCCCACATTGATTTCAGCGGTTATGTCACGCAGTGTTGCTTGTTTGATAACACTGACAAATCTACGCGAACGTCGCTGCTATTGTTCGTTAATTTGAAAGGCGTCGGCCACTGCGTTGGTCACGGTGAGAGGTAATGCTTGAAATTTGGTATTCTCGGCACACTCTTGACACTACCGATACCAGAATATTGAATCCCTAACGTTTTCAGAAATGGAATGTCCCATGCGTATAGCTCCGACCACTATTCTCCGTTCAAAGTCTGCTAATTTCCATCGCGCGGCCATAATCTCCGCCGGAAACCTTTTCATGGAATCACCTGAAAAAAATTGACATCTCCACTGATGCAGTGCCCTTTTATACCTTGTGTACGCGGTATATCAGCCCCGAATTTACGATATTTCCGAACAAGGGTAGAAACTTAATAATAGTGGCGCTCATTTCGCTCTGTGGAATTTAGACGTGCATATTTCGTAATGGAAGCCATCAAGCCTCTATTCAGGACAGTGGAAACTAAAATGTCTGTGGTGCCTCTCCTACTACCAGTCGGACGGTTTGACATCATACCTCCCTTAAATGTACTCGGTGGGATTATTTATGACCGGAAGAATAAGAACTCTTTAGAAAATATGCACTCTTTATTGCCTATTAGCCAATAACTTTCTCTTTTGTGAGACATAAAATTAAACATAGGACATATAAAAGCAGCAAATGCAGGAGACAAGTACGGCAGTTCACATTTCTTCAGTCCTTAGGTCCCAGAATTTTTTTCTTTCTAATCTTGCTATAGGTTTTTACGGCATGCTGTCCCTTCTGCGAGAGACGTAATGTTCGTCAAATATTTTGGTACATGAAAAACCAAAATGTCGTTGTCTAATAACGAAAAAGCTGTTAATACGAATGATACCCAAGAATGATTTCGTTTCTCGGTTTGATTATGTCTATTTTGTAATTGTCTGCTAGATAAAATGAAATACGTCTTTCTAATATTGCAGCAACTATAACACCTGCCAAGCGAGTGAGACTATTTTGGGCACAAATGGTCATTTTTATCTACCTCATTTACATAAATAACACTCCAGAATATAATTCACGAAGTACTGATGAGATAAAAAAGCAGCACTAGTAGCCGAAATTTTTATATAAATTTCGAATCGTTATATTCTTCCATATAATTTGTGTGATATCCCCGTTTCTTCTCCTTCCTTGTTCTAACAAAAAAATCTTATCGTCACTGGAATGAACATCTCATTCTGGAAACATCCCCCAGGCTGTGGCTAAGCCATGTCTCCGCAATATCCTTTCTTTCAGGAGTGCTAGTTCTGCAAGGTTCACAGGAGAGCTTCTGTAAAGTTTGGAAGGTAGGAGACGAGATACTGGCAGAAGTAGAGCTGTGAGTACCGGGCGTGAGTCCTGCTTCGGTAGCTCAGATGGTAGAGCACTTGCCTGCGAAAGGCAAAGGTCCGGAGTTCGAGTCTCGCTCGGGCACACAGTTTTAATCTGCCAGGAAGTTTCTTATCGTCACTAATTGTGTAACTGCCATTGTCAAAATTTATTCTCCGGTTAGCTTCACTAATCCTGCTAGAATCACCGGTTCAGTTATCCCGCGTTTATTCGCTGGTTAGGTGTTATTACGTGTTCGTACCATGCGTTCTCCGCGCTATTCCGAGGATAGAACTTAAGGGGCTGCTAATCGGGGACCGTACAACTGCCCCTCAGCAGTGTGACGATCTAGCAAAAATTTTCTGATAAAATTTCATTTTCTTGGGTACACCGAGAAGATAATATCTAATCTTCCTTACCTGTTATTTATTTCCACTCTAGTGGTCTGAATCCATGGATTTCGCTTATGATTATAATAACGCTCATTACTCGCATACTCACTCAACCACGTAAACAAACAGCTGTTGGCTTTCACCCTTTCGGGTTTATTCGTCTCAGCTCGTATAACCGCGTCCCCTTTTGTCTGTGGGTAAGTTTTTTGTTTCTAGATGCGACGGGGATTTCTCTGGCAGAGACATCATGTACACTATGCACGCATTCAGAAATCGACTTATGATTCGTTCAGAAATCAACTTAGAATGTATTCAAAAATGCTCAAATTCCAACACGGATGCGTTTCAAAGTAATATGAATAATCGATAGACCAACGTGCGTTGGATCAAAGGCGCTTTCTGTAAGAAGGTTTTTCCTTCAAGAATATAAATTTGGTACTCTCCTAACATTGCTGCCCGGGGCAGATACCCCGTTTGCTCCCCCCCCCCCCTTTCCTCCTCCCCAGCCCTCGCTACCTCATGACTTGTTTCACCTCAGTGCATCTTCTAAATATTTAAACATTTTTACACCTAATTTTAATCACCAACAAAGTAGTCTCCATTGACCACAACACAGTTCTTCAAATGATCCTTTCATTGTTCAGTACAGTTTTTTAATTCACTTATCGGGATGTTCTTTATGCCTTACAGCGATTTTTGTTTTACTTCCTCCACAGTGGCAAAACGCTTTCCTTTCAGTCCCAATTGAGCCTGGAGAACAAGAAGAAATCACAGGGGGCTAGATCCGGTGAGTAGAGGGGGGGGGGGGGGGGAGGGGGTGGACAATCGATGTCATGCCGTTTTTGGTCAAAAACTGCGCTATGAAGAGGGCGGTGTGGGCCGGTGCGTTGTCGTGATGGAAGAGTCAATCGCCTGTCCACCAAAGATCTGCCCTTTTCTTTGGGAAACTCTCTCTCAATCTTTTCAAAACCTCAAAGTAGAACTCCTTGTTGACAGTGTGATCCGGGGGAATGAACTCCGCGTGCACAACACTTCTGTAATCGAAGAAACAAATGAGTATAGACTTGATGTTTGACTTCACGTGGTGAGCTTTTTTGGGAAGAGGAGAGCCACTTGTCTTCCACTGGCTTGATTGCTGCTTTGTTTTGGGGTCGTATCCATAGCACCACAATTCATCACCAGTAATCACCATGGGGAAAAAATCAGGGTCCTCTTTGAGCTGATTTTGAAGCTGAAAACATGCCTGAAGTCGACGCTCCCTTTGCTTGTCTGTGAGAAAGCGAGGGACAAATTTGGCTGCAACTTTTCTCATGTGCAGATCTTTGGATAAAATCCTCTGAATTGAATTTCATGATATTCCAAACATCTCACAGAGTTGATGAATGGTTCGGCGACGGTCTTCTCGAATATAGGCATTGATTTTGTCAACGTTTTCGTCACTTCGTGATGTTGAGGGTCGTCCTGAACGGTATTGGTCTTTAGTTGACATTTCTCCAATTTTAAAACATGAAAACGACTAATGGACTCTAGTTTTACTTAGGGCAGCATCCCCATAAGCAGTCATAATAAGCATTACAAAAGTTTCCGCGGTCGATTTCCCCAACGGGAAACAAAATTTGACAGCCACGCTTTGCTCCCGACAATCTGCCATCACGTTTTCACCGAAATGGAAAAAGATCTCACGGGCGAACCGATGCACTCACAGTGACGCAACTTCGCACACTGAGTCAGGTGGCGTGACCATAACGGGTGCCCTCCCCACTGCAGCCCAATTCCCGTTACTTTTGGGTCCCCCCTCATACATCATAAATTAATCTTGGACTTGTGGTGCGGTGTAAAGTATGATGAGCATGTACTGTGTACAATTTTTTTTTACGGTTGGATGTTAAGTATGTTGCGAGGTGTACTGTGTACAATTTTTATTGTCATGTAACCAGAAAAACAGAAGGGAAAAACAGAAAAGCGTTAATTTTCGAGAACATTTCTTTCTCTAGTACAGTGGTTTATTTGTTATTGAAAATTGAATATGAACAGTGACAACCACAATAAAGTTCTTTTAATATCACCTTACTGATTTCAATCTGTCTTAGACCGTCTTCAGACTCACACTGTGGTAGTAGTTGGTGGCTGTAAAGGAGCATACTGAGAGAGGTCGAGTTACTCTCACCTATTTTTCGCATATGGAAAATTATTAAAGATTTTGTTACAACCTGACACACCTTGTGCGAGACTTTAGAAAGTTAACGGCCTGAGCAGATGTTGATGGAGCCTGGTAGAGCACTAAAAGCATGAGGTATTTTTATCGTACTTAGCTTGTAGAAACAGCATGTTGGGAGTTGAAGTCAATTTGCGGTGAGCCCATCCATTAGACAGGCGCACAGCCATACAGGGCAGACTGGGCAGTCCCTCATCGAGACAGGTCTCCAGCAGAACAATGCCGTGATACCTGCCAAGGGCCGGCTGGAGTGGCTGAGCGGATCTAGGCGCTACAGTCTGTAACCGCGCGACTGCTACAGTCGCAGGTTAGAATCCTGCGTCGGGCATGGATGTGTGTGATGTCTTTAGGTTAGTTAGGTTTAAGTAGTTCTAAGTTATAGGGGACTGATGACCTCAGCAGTTAAGTCCCATAGTGCTCAGAGCCATTTTTTGAACCTGCCAAGGTGCCAGCAGAAGGCCTGGGCTGGGGCAACGGTCTGAAGGAACACGTCTACTCAGTGGAGCTGTAAACCGGGCTTTGTGGGCAGAACAACACATAATAAAAATTCACAAGTTTTTGTGTTCGCTGAAGGTGCAAATAGGTCAGTGAACCACTTCCCCCAGCCACCTTGGTTGTATAAGAAAAATCCGGCGTCTGAGAAACGTTTAGATATAGAATCTTTATTATACCTCATAGCTGGGACTAGCAAGCTCCAAGGCACAGGCAATTTAGATATAGATCTTTAAGACTGTATCTGTTCGCTTGTTACCATGGGAAGTGACACGATGTCAGAGAAAATCGTCTCTTCCCCCTCTGCGAAAACTTAAAAAAGCCAGTAATTGGCGGTTTCCTTTTTTTTCAGAGACCCATGTTTCTTAACTCTTGCCCTGGTTCGAAATGAGTTTGTGCTGTCGTGTGGGAGGGGAGATTTAGCGAGTCTAGAGCCCTGCGATTGGCTCAAGACGGCGTGAAAGCAGTGTCGTTTGTGCAATTTGTTGGAATTTTTTTTTTATTTATTTATAGAGAGGGCAAGGCTCTTGGGTGCAGGACTTTGGGCTGGTAAGCAACTTCTGGTCGAAGCTCAGGCGTGTGTGGTTGTGCTTGGGACCTGTCCTGGGACTGACTTCACTTGTGAGTAGTTTAGACTGGGGAGCCTGTGGTGAAGTCCTAACTGTACCGACAGTGTGTCTTCAAACGTCTCGGACTACTCGTTTACTGAGGGCATTCGTTTTTGGTTTACCGGTCTTGACGTTTGGTATCCTTGTGAGCTCTGTCGTATAAGTGAGCCAAATTGGTCCTTGGTACGACGAGCGAATGGGTGTGTCATACACTGAAATGTACCGTGATTTCAGGGCTCTGGTAGAGAGTAAATTGCGATATGTCTGCCTGGTCGCTAGACCGTGAGACGTTCGCATTTCTTTCGTGGCCGCGATCGATTCACAGGTGCCGCTTCCACATCTCACCTCCACTGCACACATCTCGCCAGCTGCAGGTTATATCACCACACGAAGCAAACAGGGTAATGTACTGCTGCTCTGGCATTGCCAGGGTGTACAGATCTCAATCGCCACTTGCTCTCACCTGTACCCATGTAGAGAAACTATAGTTGATTGGATCAGTCAATGTCTGCTCAGCGTCAGATCAATTAAGATTGCATTATCCACAGTTTTAGAGACAGAGTACTTGATTCACTCCAGTAGCTACACTGTCTCTGCCACCCAGAATCCTTGTCCAGTGTAGTCTTGAATCACCTGTTAGTTATTTGCGGTATTTAATCAATAACTTGAATGAGATTTTCACTCTGTAGCGGAGTGTGCGCTGATATGAAACTTCATGGCAAATTAGAACTGTGTGCCGGACCGAGACTCGAACTTAGGACCTGGAGATAGAGTCTCAGTCCGGCACACAGTTTTAATCTTCCAGGAAGTTTCAATCAATAACTTGTTTAGCATGCCTGTTTTAAAGAGAAAATAAATGTTAGGGCAAGAAAACTATGGCAACATTCCCAGTCAATTTATGTAGTCCAGTCTCAATTTATATAGTACCACTAGGGTTACCTTTCAATACGCTACACCTCCACGAACGCTAATTGCTCCAGTTAGCGTCCGTGGAGGTATAGCACCTGCTCAGTTCACATCCACAATCTATCATCACCGTATGGGTCTGAGCCGCGCGAGTGGCCGCACGGTTTGAGGCGCCATTTCACGGACTGGGCGGCCCCTCCCGCCGGAGGTTCGAGTCCTCCCTCGGGCATGGGCATATATATATATATATATATGTGTGTGTGTGTGTGTGTGTGTGTTGTTCTTAGGATAAGTTAGTTTAAGTAGTGTGTAAGTCTAGGGACCAATGACCTCAGCAGTTTGGTCTCTTAGGAATTCACACATATTTGAACATTTTTTACTGGTCTGAAGATGGTCTACAACAGACCGAAACCTGTAAAAAGGTTTATCGCTGTTGTGACTGTTTATATTAAATTTTAGAAAAGCGTTAAGTGTTCACCTTTGCCCCCACCTACTCTAATGTCTGCTAGAAGAAAACCAAGTTTTTCGAACGTGTGATGAACTGAGAAAGAGAAATGGAAGGGCGTGCAGTACGCAGCAGCTGACAGCGAGGCTGGACGGGCGGGCTGCGGCGACGCGCGCGCTGCGACGCCTGCGCAGGTCGCGCGGGCGGCGGCGGCCCGCGACGCAGCGGGAGGCGCCGAGTCGGTGGCCGCCGCGGCCGACGGGCGGATGGAGGGCCAGCTGCCGGGAGAGGGGGCGGCGGAAGCGGCGGCGGCGGCGGCGGCGGCGGCGGCGGCGGCAGCGACCAGGCCCCGCGGCCGGCCGTCGCTCACGTCGCGCCGCTCGCAGCTGTCGCGCCGCAGCAGGAGCTCCGAGCAGGAGGCGCAGGCGGACGACACCCGGCCGTCGGCCACGTCTTCCTCCTCCGCTGCGGAGGACGCGCGGCTGCTGGCAGACCACCGCCGACAGCTGGAGGCGATCGCGGCCAAGCCGGCCTTCGCCGCCGCCTGCGCCACCGTCGAGCGCGTGCTGGCCAGCAACGTCTTCCGTGCCCAGCAGAAGATCTTCAAGGTACGCCCGGCTCTCATCAATAAACAGTACGAAGTCCTCCAGACGATCCCTAAAAAAAAAAAAAAAAAATCGTTAAATTTCGGTTACACGATAAATATACACTGATGAGCCAAAACATGATGACCAACCACCTGCTTAATAGCCCTTTGTCCGTATTTGGAATGAAATACATCGCTGATTCTGCGTATCAGCTATTCGACAGTCCGTTGGTGTTGTGGTGGTATGTGGCATTAGATGTCTCCGCACAGGTCATGTAATTGTCGTAAATACCGGGCCACTGATTTGCGTGCCCTTTAGTGGCGTCCGATATCAACCCACATGGGTTCCGTAGGATTTACATCAGGCGAATTCGCTGGTCGAGAAATCAACGTAAGTTCACTATAATGCACCTGAAACCACTGTAACGTGGTTCTGGCTCCGAGACCAGACTATTATACTGCTGAAGGACGACATCGCCGTCGGAGAAACATCAACCATGAAGGGATGCAGATGGTTCACAGCTGTCTTCGATTACTACCACAGATCCCATCCATGCCAATGCAGGAGAATATCTCCCATAGCACAGTACTGCTCCCACCAGTATGCATCCGTCGCGCTGCCCGTTTCGAGCCGCAGTTCACTTCGAAGATGCCGTGGAGAAGACCGTCGACCTAGTGTGGCAAAAATATAATTCACCCGAAAAGCTGACATGTTTACGTTGACCGCTATGGTTCAAATGGCTCTGAACACTATGGGACTTAACATCTGAGCTCATCAGTCCCCTAGACTTACAACTACTTAAACCTAACTAACCTAAGGACATCACACATATCCATGGCCGAGGCAGGATTCGAACCTACGACCGTAGCAGTCGCGTGGTTCCGGACTGAAGCGCCTAGAACCGCTCGGCCACCGCGGCCGGCTGACCGTTATGGTTCCGTGCCCACTGCAATCGCAATTGACGATGTCGTTGCGTCAACACTTAGGGTGGGTCTGCTGCGGAGCTCCACGTTCAACAGTGTTCGATGAACGGTGTGCTCCGAAACAATTTTGCAGAGATGCCACTGACCATCATCTATCCTACTTTATAGAGCAGACAAGCTTCCGAACCACACGTTCTGTGCAGAGTCGTGGACGTCCAAACATTTAGAGCCTAGTGGTAGTTTCACTGTGCTACCTCTCTCCGTAGATGCTGACGACAGTAGCACGTGAACATTCGATGAGCTTCGCCGTTTTCGAGATAATCGTTCACAGACTGTACGTAATAACAATGCGACCTTTGTCAAAGTCGCTTATCTGAATGGATTTCTCCACTTGCAGCCCATATCTTCGCCAGAGTGATCCCCCGTTCGTGTTTGCTCTGCCTACATACTTTCGTTATCGCGTCACGTGCCCGCATGGCCACCAAGAGGCATCCACCGTCGTTGTGTGCAGTGGTCATAATGCTTATCAGTGTGAAAAAATCCAACTAAATGCCTAGACAATACATGTGCAACCTCGTCGTCAACTAGTTTTCCGCTGTGCAGATTATTACCAATAAATGTTACTTGTGATATTCTTTATTGTATCTACGTCGTACAAAGATAAAATTTAGGAATGAGACTGAGGGAGTAGACCTAACGACGTACGTCTGTTATAACGTACTGTTTTACCTCCATATGATTGCGTATGTCCTTTTTGCTTTTGGAAAGTATTTTAGTTTCCACCAGCTACCAAAATAATTTTATAACTGTATATCCGTTATCACATTTTCATTAATACTGCATATTTATATTTGCAATTGACTATGAAATGAACACACAAGCTCTCTCTCAGTTTCGTCGTCAAATAGTTGCCAGCCGTGCAGGCATATTGTTAATAAAAGTTACTATCCTATTATTTTCTCTTATACGTGACGTTTTACAAAGATAGGATTTGGTAATATGACTTACGTTGCAGTTCTAACAACATGTCTATTTTAACCTACTGTTTTGTTTTACCTCCATACGATTACTACGTTCTTTCTGTTTTTTAGAAAATGTTTTTACTTCCTCCTGCAAAACACACACACACACCCTGTATATATATATATATATATATATATATATATATATATATATATATATATATGCAGGGTGTTTCAAAAAGGTATTGCAAAATTTTCAGGAAATATTCCTCACACACAAATAAAGAAAAGATGTTATGTGGACATGTGTCCGGAAACGCTTAATTTCCGTCTTAGAGCTCATTTTAGTTTCGTCAGTATTTACTGTACTTCCTCGATTCACCGCCAGTTGGCCCAATTGAAGGAAGGTAATGTTGACTTCGGTGCTTGTGTTGACATGCGACTCATTGCTCTACAGTACTAGCATCAAGCACATCATTACGTAGCATCAACAGGTTAGTGTTCATCACGAACGTGGTTTTGCAGTCAGTGCAATGTTTACAAATGCGGAGTTGGCAGATGCCCATTTGATGTATGGATTAGCACGGGGCAATAGCCGTGGCGCAGTACGTTTGTATCGAGACAGATTTCCAGAACGAAGGTGTCCCGACAGGAAGACGTTCGAAGCAATTGATCGGCGTCTTAGGGAGCACGGAATATTCCAGCCTATGACTCGCGACTGGGGAAGACCTAGAACGACGCGGACACCTGCAATGGACGAGGCAATTCTTCGTGCAGTTGACGATAAACCTAATGTCAGCGTCAGAGAAGTTGCTGCTGTACAAGGTAACGTTGACCACGTCACTGTATGGAGAGTGCTGCGAGAGAACCAGTTGTTTCCGTACCATGTACAGCGAGTGCAGGCACTATCAGCAGCTGATTGGCCTCCACGGGTACACTTCTGCGAATGGTTCATCCAACAATGTGCCAATCCTCATTTCAGTGCAAATGTTCTCTTTACGGATGAGGCTTCATTCCAACGTGATCAAATTGTAAACTTTTCTCACTCAACATGTGTGGGCTGACGAGAATCCGCACGCAATTGTGCAATCACGTCATCAACACAGATTTTCTGTGAAAGTTTGGGCAGACATTGTTGGTGATGTCTTGATTGTGCCCCATGTTCTTCCACCTACGCTCAATGGAGCACGTTATCATGATTTCATACGGGATACTCTACCTGTGCTGCTAGAACATGTGCCTTTACAGGTACGACACAACATGTGGTTCATGCACGATGGAGATCCTGCACATTTCAGTCGAAGTGTTCGTACGCTTCTCAACAACAGATTCGGTGACCGATGGATTGGTAGAGGCGGACCAATTCCATGGCCTCCGCGCTCTCCTGACCTCAACCCCCTTGACTTTCCTTTATGGGGGCATTTGAAAGCTCTTGTCTACGCAACCCCGCTACCAAATGTAGAGACTCTTCGTGCTCGTATCGTGGACGGCTGTGATACAATACACCATTCTCCAGGGCTGCGCTGGATTACCGCATCAGGGATTCCATGCGACGGAGGGTGGATGCATGTATCCTCGCTAACGGAGGTTTTCCTGTAACAAAGTGTTTGAAGTTACGCTGGTACGTTCTGTTGCTGTGTGTTTCCATTCCATGATTAGTGTGATTTGAAGAGAAGTAATAAAATGAGCCCTAATATGGAAAGTAAGCGTTTCCGGACACATGTCCACATAACATATTTTCTTTCTTTGTGTGTGAGGAATGTTTCCTGAAAGTTTGGCCGTACCATTTTGTAACACCCTGTATATATGTATGTCCAGAAATCAAACATTCATGGGTGCTGGAGAAAAATAAACGCATCAATTTGAGGCAACGGTCCCTCTGCCGGAAACGAGCGAGTCGAAAGCTATAAGCGAAAACCGTTCTGAGATCTCTAAAAGACATGCCTGAGGATCTACGAGCACATGTTCATCTTCGCTACTGTGAAACAAATCTCTTTTACTGATTAAGTGCTCATAGCTCTTAAGGTTTGCATTTTAGAGCCCATGTTTACGAGACCTTTTTTCTTGTTTTGGTCCGTACTACCATCTCTGAAAGCAGCCTACTCTACAATCTTAGCGTCATCAGCACCAGTACAGTAGTCCACTGTCAGAGATGTGAGAACGATTTTCGCTTATAACTTTCGATTCGCTCGTTTATGTATTATAATTATGACGTGTACGCTAGTTTTCATAAAGTAACATGGTTTACACTTCATAAGCACTATTCGCAGATCACGTGATGGCAAGTCTGTTTACCGAAACCAGTCATCCTAAATAAAAGTTCTACAAACGCAATCTTAGCTGAGAAGTTTCTCTTCAAGCTGAAAACTTTCAGACCGCCCCTTCTCACTCACCATAGGCAAGTTAAACACCTAGCGATTACAATAACGAACAACTTAAACTGAAATCAATACACAGAAAATGTTGCGAATAAAGCGAGCCAAAGTCACTATTGTGACTCCCTTCTGTCCGCCTGAGCGCAATATTGCTGCGCCTAGGGTGACCAGACGCATTTGTTTAAAAACGAGGACAAACAGCTTCAAAAAGGAGGACAAAGTAAGAAAAAAGAGGACACATCAAACAGGTCAACTGCAGATGAGGATACCACCCGTCAGCTTTGGACAAGTCACGTGACTGCCAGGAATTATAGGTAAAACTAATAGTTAATTGTTACTGATGGCCAGGTGGTGGTTAACTAAACAATACAAAAAAAAAAAAAAGAATTAAAAACATTGATTGTGGTGACAGTATGGCGTCAATTGTTTTGTTATGACAACCACACGGAATTGTTTACAAAGCGAAAAACGTAAGACTGAATGCCCTCCATTCATTAGACGCACCGCTACCAACATGTACAATTCAAGCAGCAGCTGACGACATGTGAACTGCACTTTAACCTTCCGAATACAAATAAATTGAATGACTATGAAACAATGAAATAAAACGATGACACTTAATCTGTCGAGTTATTTCTTACCTTTATTGGCCACTGAGACGTACGTTCCAGTTCCACATATCTTACATCCCGCTTCAAATTCATTTCTCCCTTTCTTGAAAGCCGGCTATTTGCAGGAAAGGACATCATAAAATGTACACTTTCGTTTAGGCATAGCCAAATACTTTACGTAGCTCACTCGGTTAAAAATTACACTCACGAATGACACGCACGCTACAGGAAGCCAAGCCAATACAAAGCGAAGATAAGAAACGAAAATTTTAAATAATGGATATTTGCATTAGCTTGCAGGTCGATCAACGATAACATCGACGATCCTGGTGCCACCTACTAACACTGCCTTCGTGCCAATAGTTAAGGTATGAAACTTCCTGGCAAATTAAAACTGTGTGCCGGACCGAGACTCGAACTCGGGATCTTTGCCTTTCGCGGGCAAGTGCTCTACCAACTGAGCTACCCAAACACGACTCACGCCCCGTCCCCACACCTTCACTTCTGCCAGTACCCCGTCTCCTACCTTCCAAACTTTACAGAAGCTCTCCTGCGAACCTTGCAGAACTAGCACTCCTGAAAGAAATGATATTGCGGAGACATGGCTTAGCCACAGCCTGGGGGATGTTTCTAGAATGAAATTTTCACTCTACAGCGGAGTGTGCGCTGATATGAAACTTCCTGGCAGATTAAAACCTCGTGCCGGACCGAGACTCGAACTCGGGACCTTTGCCTTTCGCGGGCAACTGCTCTACCGACTGAGCTACCAAGCAAGACTCACGCCCCGTCCCCACAGCTTCACTTCTGCCAGTACCTCGTCTCCTCGTTTCTTTCAGGAGTGCTAGTTCTGCAAGGTTCGCAGGAGAGTTTCTGTAAAGTTTGGAAGGTAGGAGACGAGGTACTGGCAGAAGTGAAGCTGTGGGGACGGTGCGTGAGTCGTGCTTGGGTAGCTCAGTCGGTAGAGCACTTGCCCGCGAAAGGCAAAGGTCCCGAGTTCGAGTCTCGGTCCGGCACGGGGTTTTAATCTGCCAGGAAGTTTCATATCATCGCACACTCCGCTGTAGAGTGAATATTTCATTCTGATAGTTAAGGTATTTTAGAAAAGAGCAATAGAACGGGACGAATTGTAAATTTAACTGTATTACGCTCAACTTTGCGAAAAAGCCGGACACTGTAAAAATCCGCCCGGACCCCGGACAAAGAGCTGAAAAGGAGGTAATGTCCGGATTAATCCGGACGTGTGGTCACCCTAGCTGCGCTCGTGCAGGGCCTGACGGAGGCGGACGCAGAGGGCGGCGGCCCGCGGTTCCGCTACCACGTGCGGCCGCTGTGGGTGTTCGAGTGCGAGCGCGCGAGCGGGCGCAGCGTGTCGGCTCTGTGCTGGAGCGCGGCTTGCGGCGACCTGCTGGCCGCGGCCTACGGCAAGTTCCACTACGGCAGCGGCGGCGGCGGCGGCCGGGGGCGCGGCCGCGGCGCCGTCTGCGTGTGGTGCGTCAAGAACCCCGCCGAGCCGGAGCGCGCCTACGGCTTCGGCGCGGAGGTGTCGTCGCTGCGCTTCTGCCCGGCGGCGCCCAACCTGCTGGCCGTCGGCTTCTACGACGGCGCCGTCGCCCTGGTGGACGTGTCCGCCGGCGGCGGCGCCTGCAGGGTGGTGGCGCGCGGCGCGGCGCCGGTGAGGGCCCCCGTCTGGCACGTCGAGTGGCTGCCGCGCCCAGACGCCGAGGAGGGCGAGGATCTGCTCGCCGCCGACCAGGAGGGCCGCATCTCCAGGTTCGCTCTCGTACACCACTAGCATCTTCTGCTGGTACCCGAGTCCATTTCCAGCTAATTACCGAACTCGGTGACAGTTTTGTAGATCCCCAACACCAAAAGACGTAGAGCGTATCTTAACAATGGAAAATTGTACTGAAATGCAGGAGGATCTGCAACGAATTTGACGCATGGTGCAGGGAATGGCAATTGAATCTCAATGTAGACAAGTGTAATGTGTAGCGAATACATAGAAAGAAAGATCCTTTATCATTTAGCTAGAATATAGCAGGTCAGCAGCTGGAAGCAGTTAATTCCATAAATTATCTGGGAGTAGGCATTAGGAGTGATTTAAAATGGAATGATCATATAAAGTTGATCGTCGGTAAAGCAGATGCCAGACTGAGATTCATTGGAAGAATCCTAATGAAACGCAATTCGAAAACAAAGGAAGTAGGTTACAGTACACTTGTTTACCCACTGCTTGAATATTGTTCACCAGTGTGAGATCCGTACCAGATAGGGTTGATAGAAGAGATAGAGAAGATCCAACGGAGAGCAGCGCGCTTCGTTACAGGATCATTTAGTAATCGCGAAAGCGTTGCGGAGATGATAGACAAACTCCAGTGGAATACTCTGCAGGAGAGACGCTCAGTAGCTCGGTACGGGCTTTTGTTGAAGTTCTGAGAACATACATTCACCCAGGAGTCTAGCAATATATTGCTCCCTCCTACGAATATCTCGCGAAGACACCATGAGGAGAAAATCAGAGAGATTAGAGCCTACACAGAGGCATACTGACGATCTTTCTTTCCACGAACTATGCAATACTGGAATAGAAGGGAGAAGCCATAGAGGTACTGAAAGTACCCACCGCCACACACCGTCAGGTGGCTTGCGCAGTATGGATGTGGATGTAGATATAGATATCTTCTTCATAATTTCATGTATTGAGCCAGTGTTTCCCAACTTTTATGAGACCATTACCCATGAGTGCAGCCCTCATCATTATCAACTTTAACGTGTAAGCAAACTTTAGAATGAAAAATAATTTTCTTTGTTACTTTTAAAATAACTAACACTAAATGTTACTTAGTTTTCGTAGGCGTCTTATTAAACCGCAAACTAATGAGTCAATGAGGCAACTGGTATTGCTTATTTCTAACAACAATTTTTATACACTCCTGGAAATGGAAAAAAGAACACATTGACACCGGTGTGTCAGACCCACCATACTTGCTCCGGACACTGCGAGAGGGCTGTACAAGCAATGATCACACGCACGGCACAGCGGACACACCAGGAACCGCGGTGTTGGCCGTCGAATGGCGCTAGCTGCGCAGCATTTGTGCACCGCTGCCGTCAGTGTCAGCCAGTTTGCCGTGGCATACGGAGCTCCATCGCAGTCTTTAACACTGGTAGCATGCCGCGACAGCGTGGACGTGAACCGTATGTGCAGTTGACGGACTTTGAGCGAGGGCGTATAGTGGGCATGCGGGAGGCCGGGTGGGCGTACCGCCGAACTGCTCAACACGTGGGGCGTGAGGTCTCCACAGTACATCGATGTTGTCGCCAGTGGTCGGCGGAAGGTGCACGTGCCCGTCGACCTGGGACCGGACCGCAGCGACGCACGGATGCACGCCAAGACCGTAGGATCCTACGCAGTGCCGTAGGGGACCGCACCGCCACTTCCCAGCAAATTAGGGACACTGTTGCTCCTGGGGTATCGGCGAGGACCATTCGCAACCGTCTCCATGAAGCTGGGCTACGGTCCCGCACACCGTTAGGCCGTCTTCCGCTCACGCCCCAACATCGTGCAGCCCGCCTCCAGTGGTGTCGCGACAGGCGTGAATGGAGGGACGAATGGAGACGTGTCGTCTTCAGCGATGAGAGTCGCTTCTGCCTTGGTGCCAATGATGGTCGTATACGTGTTTGGCGCCGTGCAGGTGAGCGCCACAATCAGGACTGCATACGACCGAGGCACACAGGGCCAACACCCGGCATCATGGTGTGGGGAGCGATCTCCTACACTGGCCGTACACCACTGGTGATCGTCGAGGGGACACTGAATAGTGCACGGTACATCCAAACCGTCATCGAACCCATCGTTCTACCATTCCTAGACCGGCAAGGGAACGTGCTGTTCCAACAGGACAATGCACGTCCGCATGTATCCCGTGCCACCCAACGTGCTCTAGAAGGTGTAAGTCAACTACCCTGGCCAGCAAGATCTCCGGATCTGTCCCCCATTGAGCATGTTTGGGACTGGATGAAGCGTCGTCTCACGCGGTCTGCACGTCCAGCACGAACGCTGGTCCAACTGAGGCGCCAGGTGGAAATGTCATGGCAAGCCGTTCCACAGGACTACATCCAGCATCTCTACGATCGTCTCCATGGGAGAATAGCAGCCTGCATTGCTGCGAAAAGTGGATATACACTGTACTAGTGCCGACATTGTGCATGCTCTGTTGCCTGTGTCTATGTGCCTGTGGTTCTGTCAGTGTGATCATGTGATGTATCTGACCCCAGGAATGTGTCAATAAAGTTTCCCCTTCCTGGGACAATGAATTCACGGTGTTCTTATTTCAATTTCCAGGAGTGTAGAACGATGAAGCAATTCTTAGAGCCTGGTGAATGCTACCTAAAGCCCCTTATCGTAAAACAAAGCCGATTATCCACAGTGAGAAAAGACACTTCTTACCAACCGTGCCTCCTCTACGGCTCTGCTCTCCCTAGCGTCACTTGCCTCACTCATACCCTGAACCCCATGTAAAATCAACTACATTAAAATGTGTGCGCTATACTTAGGTATACTGATTGTAAATTACTTGACTGCTGGGCTTCTTACTTCTAGCTTGGACTTCTTTACGGTGCGATTGCTTTGTGTTTGACAATTACCCCTAATAATAATAATAACAGTAATAATAATACAATGTAGGCGCTACAGCAGTGCGGTACCCATTGCATACATAGCTACTGTTGTGTCGTGCTGTCTGTTAGTTCGTTTACTGCTGCTAAGTCAGTATTGAAGCAATTTTCGGTCTATTGCAGCAACTGCTAAGCTTAGCCAGCCATTTACATGATATATTGAAGGATATGTCTACATCTACATCTACATGAGTACTCTGCAGTTCACACTTAAGTGACTGGCAGAGGGTTCACAGAAAGACTTTCACTTTCTTGCTGTACCGTTCCACTATCGAACAGCCTGCGGGAAAAACGAACACTTAAATCTTTATGTTCCACCTCTGATTTATCTTATTTTATTACAATGATCATTTCTCCCTATATAGGCGGTTGCCAACAAAATATTTTCGCGTTCGGAGGACAAAGTTGGAGATTGATATTTTGTGGCCGGCCACTGTGGCCGAGCGGTTCTAGGGGCTTCAGTCGGAACCGCTCTGCTGCTACGGTCGCAGGTTCGAATCCTGCCTCGGGCATGTATGTGTGTGATGTTCTTAGGTTAGTTAGGTTTAAGTAGTTCTAAGTCTAGGGGACTGATGACCTCAAATGTTAAGTCACATAGTGCTTCGAGCCATTTTAATTTTGATATTTCGTGAAAGGAACTTACCCTCAACGACCAACGCCTTTGAGAACGATGTCTTTCCCGATGGCACTGACATGTGAAACATTCTCGTTTTTCTTGCCGCGCCAATTCGGGATAAAATCTCGAGCTTTTGACGATAGCCTCCATCGTCATCGTCAGACTGACTTCACTGCTTTTTCCTTTATTGTAATTTTCAGCACCTCATACAAGGCGGGCTGGCAGCAGCTTAATACGCCGCTCTTCAGCCGTATGGGGTACAATAATATGAGATAGGTGACACAGAAAATACAAAAAATGGCGGGCAAAGAAAGTAGTTATAAAAAAACAAAAAAACAAGAAGCCGTTCACGTTGGACGAAAAACACTAACACTTGTTGACACGGCGCACAAAACACGGAGAGCTGCGACGGCACATGTGAACAGTGGAGTTGTAACTGCACGAAACACAAAACGAAGCACACACACTAGACACTGACGGCGATGATCTCCGGCGCGCGAATGTTCACCATGCGTGTGCGAGTCCGGGGACCTGCCAAGAGAGGAGGAGGAGGAAGGGGAGTGGGAGAGGGAGAGGAGAGAGCGGAGATGCCACGGGCAGGGGAGAAAGGGGGGGAGGGAGGAAGGGGGAGGGGAAGCCCGGGGGGGAAGAGTGGTGGAGGGAGGGGACGGGGGAAAAGGAAAGAGAAGGGGAGGGAAGGGAAGAGAAGGGAGGGAGGGAGGGTGCCTAAAGGAAAGGACACCGGAAGTGGGTGGTGGGCAGGGTCAAATTTGATAGGAGGGGTAGATGGAGGGGAGGAGGACATCATCAGGGAGGGGGAGCTGGCGGAAGCCACCTTGGGAGAGAGTAAGGAGGGTGGAGAGATGGAGACCGGGCAGGACGTGGGAATACAGGCGCGGCAGCAGGCGGGGATGGGAGAGGATTGGGGAGACGAGCGGGTGAGGAGGATCGAGTTTACGGGAGGTGTACAGGATCCGTATCCTTTCAAGGAAAAGGAGGAGGTGGGGGAAGGGGATGAGATCATACAGGATCCGCGTGGGGGAGGGGAGACGGATGCGATAGGCGAGGCGGAGAGCATGGCGTTCAAGGATTTGGAGGGATTTATAAAAGGTAGGGGGGGCGGAGATCCAGGCTGGATGGGCATAACAAAGGATAGGGCGGATGAGGGATTTATAGGTGTGGAGGATTGTGTAAGGGTCCAGACCCCACGTACGGCCGGAAAGGAGCTTGAGGAGACGGAGTCGGGAACGTGCCTTGGCTTGGATTGTATGGAGATGGGGAGTCCAGGAGAGGCGACGGTCGAGGGTGACGCCAAGGTACTTAAGGGTGGGAGTGAGGGCGATGGGACGGCCATAGACGGTGAGATAGAAATCAAGGAGGTGGAAGGAAGGGGTGGTTTTGCCTACAATGATCGCCTGGGTTTTCGAAGGATTGACCTTGAGCAACCACTGGTTACACCAAGCGGTGAATGGGTGAAGATGGGATTAGAGAAGGCGTTGGGAGCGTTGCAGGGTGGGGGCAAGGGCGAGGAAGGCGGTGCCATCGGCAAACTGGAGGAGGTGGACGGGGGGCGACGGCGGCGGCATGTCCGCCGTGTACAAAAGGTACAGAAGGGGGGAGAGGACGGAGCCTTGGGGCACACCGGCGGAGGGGAAAAAGGTGTAGGAATCTGTGTTATGGATGGTGACATAGGAAGGACGGCGGGAGAGAAAGGAACCGATCAGACGGACGTAGTTAATGGGAAGGGCAAAGGTTTGGAGCTTGAAGAGGAGACCGGAATGCCAGACGCGGTCATAAGCGCGTTCGAGGTCAAGGGAGAGGAAGATTGCGGAGCGACGGGAATTAAGCTGTTCGGAAAGGAGATGAGTGAGGTGAAGGAGAAGATCGTCGGAAGAGAAGGATGGCCGAAAGCCACACTGGGTGACGGGAAGGAGGCGGTGCTGGCGGAGATGCTGGTGGATGCGGCGGGTGAGGATAGATTCCAGGACCTTGCTGAAGACCGAGGTAAGGCTGATGGGACGGTAGGAGGAGACGGCGGATGGCGGTTTGCCAGGTTTAAGGAACATGAGGATACGGGAGGTTTTCCACAGGTCGGGGTAGTAACCGGTGGACAGGACTACATTGTAGAGCCTGGCCAGGGTGGAGAGGAAAGAGACAGGAGCTTCACGAAGGTGACGGTAGGTGGCACGATCGTGACCAGGAGCGGTGTTGCGTTTTGTGCGGAGTGTATCAATGAGATCCTGTGTAGTGATAGGGGCATTGAGTTCCGTGTGTGTAATGTTGTCCAAGTACTGGAAACCAGGAGCGAGGGGAGGGACAGAGGGGTCAGTTCGATCGTGGATATCCGGGAAGAGGGAGTAATCGAACTGGGGATCGTCGGGGATGGAGAAGACATCGGAGAGGTAGGAGGCAAAGTGATTGGCCTTACTAAGGGTGTCAGGGAAGGGGTGATCATCGTGGAGAAGAGGATAGTAGGGGGAGGGTTTAGTTCTGGTAAGGCGATGGAAGGCCGACCAGAACTTGGACGAGTTGATTGGTAGGGTGGCATTTAAACGGGTGCATGTCTGTCGCCAGTCCCGGCATTTCTTACCCGCGAGCAAATTACGAACGTGTCGCTGGAGTTGCCGGTGGCGTTGTAGTGTGTCCGGGTCACGCGTGCGGAGGAAGGCACGGTAGAGACGACGGGATTCACGGAGGAGGAGAACGGCCTGTGGGGGTTAGGTAGGACATTGGGGGTGGATGGCGACAGTAGGAACGTGGGCCTCCACGGCCTCAGACAAGGTCTGCTGGAGAAAGGAGGCGGCATGGGTGACATCGTGAGGGTGGTGGTAGGTGAGAGGGTGGCTATCGACCTGGGTGGAAAGGGTATCCCGGTAGGCATTCCAGTCGGCTCGGGAATAGTCGTGGACATACTTAGGGGGAGGGTCAGTACGAGGGTCGGGGCGAGGGCGACGACCGTCTGAAACGGTGAGGAGGACAGGGAGATGGTCGCTACCAATAGGCTCCAGGACATCCACCGTTATGCGGCCAAGGAGGTTGGGGGAGGAGAGGATAACATCAGGAGTGGAGTTGGATTCAGGACGGGTATGCCGGGGGATGGGGACGAGGTCACCTTGAAGGGTGGAGAGGAACCGATGCCATCGCCGTAACTGGGCAGCGGAACGACTATGGATGTTGAGGTCGACGGCGATCACGTAGGAGGAAAAGGTACGATCGACGTGGGAGAGGAAGTCGAAGGGAATAGGAGCGTTGGGGCGGACATAGATGGTGGCGCAGGTAACGGTAAGGCCGGGGAAGAAGAGACTAAGGATCAGGTGTTCGGTGGGGTCGGGAAGGAGAGGTTGGAGCCGAACGGGGATCTGGCGGTGGTGACCAATGGCAACTCCGCCACGTGCAATCGGGAGGGGATTATCGGAGCGGTGGAGGAGGTAGGGCGAAGTGTGAATGGTGTGGTGGGGTTGGAGGAAGGTTTCATTAAGGAGGAAGGCATCCACGCGGTGGGTGGCAAGGGTGTGCAGGAAGAGGTTCCTGTTGGCGGGTAGGGAGCGGATGTTGTTGAAAAGGATACGTTGCTGTTGCGCCATGATAGGGATTTAGACGAGGGTGTCGAGGCGGGAGTTGGAATATGGAACGGGCGGCGAGGGAGATCTGTTGGAGGGTGTGTGGGCGCTGAAAGGGATGAACATTCTGGAGGACGATGGTAAGGAACCTGATGACGTCCTCAGCGGTGGGGGGGGGGACGAAGGGAATTGCCAAGAGGGGTGGGGGCGTCCAGGGGACGGACAGGGACGGTGAGTTCAGGAGTGGTTGGAGGGGGTCGGGCTTTACACTTTTGGGAGTAGGTGGGATGGGGGAGATTGCAGGTATTGCAGGAAGGAGGGGATTGGAGGTTGGGGCACTGCCTGAGGAAGTGCGCTTGCCGACAATGCGGGCAGGTGGGGGCCTCGCGGCACTCAGCTGTGGGGTGCGCGTTATAGCGTAGACACCTCTGGCAGCGCAGGGATTGAGGAGGGGAACGGGAGGGGTCGACCTTGTACCGCTGGTTAAAAAGGAGGGCACCCTCCTTCAGGAGACGGTCAATGGAGGGGGCGTGCTCAGAAAAAACCCGCATAAGGCGGGTGGGGCCGGCAGCGTTATGTATGCGGCGAACCGCACGGACCTCCAAATGGGGATGCGCCTGGAGCTCCGCCAACACCTCCTCCTCCGTGATCACTGGACTAAGCCGAGTGATCACGGCGGTGAGAGTTGGCGGGCGACGCGGAGGTTGGGGTTGGCGGGAGGGAGGTGGTGAAGGAGCAGGGGTGAGAGAGGCATGAGGGCCAAAGTGGGTGACAGGGATGTGGGAAAGGAGGTAGGTGTGGAGGGTTGGGCTGGGGGAGGAGATGAGGACCGAATCTCGGCGAGGAGTGAGGAGGGAGATGGGGGCACCAGGACAATGCTGGCGAAGGAAGAGGGTGAGGTTCCGGGCTTCAAGGAGAGAGGGATCAGGACGGGAAGAGGAGGTAGCGGTAGGAGGAAGGGGGAGAGGAGGAGGATGAGGGGGCAGGGACAGGCGGGGAGACTTCCATGGCATCATGGGTGGGGGAAGGAGGACGAGGCGCAGCCTTTTTGGAAGCAGAGGAAGCAGGAGTGCCACCGGGGCGCTTGACGGTGGTGGAGGAGGTGTGGGGGATGGGAACAACGGGAATGTGGCGGGGAGGGGCAGGTCCCGGGGCCGGAGTCAGCGCCGGAGATGGTGACGGTGACGGTGAAGGCGAAGGCGACGGCGACGATGACGATGACGGTGGCATTGGCGGCGGTGATGGCGAAGGTGACGGGGAGAGCTGGGCGTGGGCAGTGGCCCGACGGGCCACCACCCGAGCCGGAGCTGCAGTGACAGGCTGGGGGAGTGGGGGGAAGGGATCAGAACGAGAGGAGCGGGAGGAAGAAGCGGGAGAGGGGGCGACAAAGATAGAGGGTGAAGGGAAAGTGAGGAGAGGTGGAATGGAAGGAGGGGTGTGGGACTGGGCACACCAAGTTATAGTGGTGGAGGCGGCGGAAGGGGAGGTATAGACAATGGCGGTGGTGGTAGTAGTGACAGTGGTGGTGGGGGCGGACATGACGGGAGAGAGAAACAAGAACGAACAGAACGAAGAGGAGAGGACAGAAACTGGGGACAGACAAAGACAAAGACGGATGGAGACGAAGACGGCCGCAGACCAGGGTCAGGACGGCGGCGATGGCGGCGACCAGGCGGCACCGGATGGCGGCGGCGGCGGCGGGCACCGGCGGCGGCGGCGGCGGCGGCGGCGGCGAGCCCCGGCAGGCGGCGACGGCGGCGGCGGCGTCGGCGGCGATCAGCAGGCGGCGGCGGCGGCGGCCGCGGCGGCGAGCACCGGCAGGCGGCGACCAGGCGGGGGCGGCGAGCCCCGGCAGGCGGCGGCGGCGGCGGCGAGGACCGGAAGGCGGCGACCAAGCGGCGGCAGCGGCGGCGGCGGCAAGCAGACGACACGGCAAGGATTTTCCACGTCGAAGGCGCACCCTGAGAGTAGCCCAGGCAGTGAAACTCTTCGATGAAGAAGAGAGGGAATCCAACCCTCGAATGCGACTTCACTGCAGCTGTGTTGGCCATATATAGTCCGTGGACGGCTTGTGATTGGTCGGCGATTACGTACTGCTGTCGCAGACGGTTTTAGTGTCTGTGCTGGTGGCGCCACCGCTTGCGTTGAAACGTAAACATTGCAAGGAATGTCGCTGCTGCTTCTCTGCATCGAGCGCTCGTTTCCACTCACCGCTCAGATAATATCTGCTATCGCGGTTTAAGTTTTCTCGCTCATTCTTATTTCAACAGCCTCCTTAATAACAGAATCCCAACATGTGGACGCATGGCACAAGATTTTTGTTCCATCAGTCAGTATTTTACACTCCTGGAAATGGAAAAAAGAACACATTGACACCGGTGTGTCAGACCCACCATACTTGATCCGGACACTGCGAGAGGGCTGTACAAGCAATGATCACACGCACGGCACAGCGGACACACCAGGAACCGCGGTGTTGGCCGTCGAATGGCGCTAGCTGCGCAGCATTTGTGCACCGCCGCCGTCAGTGTCAGCCAGTTTGCCGTGGCATACGGAGCTCCATCGCAGTCTTTAACACTGGTAGCATGCCGCCACAGCGTGGACGTGAACCGTATGTGCAGTTGACGGACTTTGAGCGAGGGCGTATAGTGGGCATGCGGGAGGCCGGGTGGACGTACCGCCGAATTGCTCAACACGTGGGGCGTGAGGTCTCCACAGTACATCGATGTTGTCGCCAGTGGTCGGCGGAAGGTGCACGTGCCCGTCGACCTGGGACCGGACCGCAGCGACGCACGGATGCAAGCCAAGACCGTAGGATCCTACGCAGTGCCGTAGGGGACCGCACCGCCACTTCCCAGCAAATTAGGGACACTGTTGCTCCTGGGGTATCGGCGACGACCATTCGCAACCGTCTCCATGAAGCTGGGCTACGGTCCCGCACACCGTTAGGCCGTCTTCCGCTCACGCCCCAACATCGTGCAGCCCGCCTCCAGTGGTGTCGCGACAGGCGTGAATGGAGGGACGAATGGAGACGTGTCGTCTTCAGTGATGAGAGTCGCTTCTGCCTTGGTGCCAATGATGGTCGTATGCGTGTTTGGCGCCGTGCAGGTGAGCGCCACAATCAGGACTGCATACGACCGAGGCACACAGGGCCAACACCCGGCATCATGGTGTGGGGAGCGATCTCCTACACTGGCCGTACACCACTGGTGATCGTCGAGGGGACACTGAATAGTGCACGGTACATCCAAACCGTCATCGAACCCATCGTTCTACCATTCCTAGACCGGCAAGGGAACTTGCTGTTCCAACAGGACAATGCACGTCCGCATGAATCCCGTGCCACCCAACGTGCTCTAGAAGGTGTAAGTCAACTACCCTGGCCAGCAAGATCTCCGGATCTGTCCCCCATTGAGCATGTTTGGGACTGGATGAAGCGTCGTCTCACGCGGTCTGCACGTCCAGCACGAACGCTGGTCCAACTGAGGCGCCAGGTGGAAATGGCATGGCAAGCCGTTCCACAGCACTACATCCACCATCTCTACGATCGTCTCCATGGGAGAATAGCAGCCTGCATTGCTGCGAAAGGTGGATATACACTGTACTAGTGCCGACATTGTGCATGCTCTGTTGCCTGTGTCTATGTGCCTGTGGTTCTGTCAGTGTGATCATGTGATGTATCTGACCCCAGGAATGTGTCAATAAAGTTTCCCCTTCCTGGGACAATGAATTCAAGGTGTTCTTATTTCAATTTCCAGGAGTGTATGTTTGTTAGTGAGCCTGTGCTCCGCACTTGCCGATTTCTCTAGCTATTTTTAACGTGCCATTGGTGTTGTGAACAGTGGACCGATTTTTCGTCCTCCTAAGAAAATTGAGGAGATTATGCGCCCTGTTAAGGATGTCTCGACCTCAGGGTCCCTGCAATTTATGACATCCTCTGCGAGTATGGAAGCAGTTATATAGGTCAGACCATTCGTACCGTTTCCGACCGCTGTTCAGAACGCCAACGGAGTATGAAAAATAGAGAACTACAGAAATCGGCAATTGCGGAGCACAGATTGCCTGCATTATATTTTCTCATTCTTTATTTACATCGTCATTAGTGGATGTTTCACTTAGGAGGTACTTTGTAATTTTATTTTCATGAAGAGTTCTTAAATATTCTACTTGTAGAAGGTACGCCTTGTACACTTCCTCATTTTCTCATTTGTGGTTCGGGTATTTTTCCTTCGTTTTGGAATGACGAGGGTTGGAACTTACATAGTGGCAACTATTTAAAAAAATGGTTCAAATGGCTCTGAGCAGTATGGGACTCAACTTCCCAGGTCACTAGTCCCCTACAACTTAGAACTAATGAAACCTAACTAACCTAAGGACATCACAAACATCCATGCCCGAGGCAGGATTCGAACCTGCGACCGTAGCGGTCTCGCGGTTCCAGACTGCAGCGCCTAGAACCGCACGGCCACTTCGGCCGGCCGGCAACTATTTAGTCACAACCGATACAAAAGAGTTACATTTTTGCACCTGTTACTGGCCTTCAAAGTAGTCACCAGCGTTGTGTAGAACCCGTTGCCAGCGATGTGGAAGTCGTAGTATACCGTTAGCAGAGCCTGTTCTGTTGATGGTGCGAATGGAGCGGTCTACTGCCTATCGAATCTCTGGAACAGTTCTGAAGCGCATGCCACGAAGTAGTTTCTTCATCTTCGGAATCAAATCAAAGTCACAAGGACTTAAGTCTGGGAAGTATGGTGGATGGTACAGTACTTCCCAGACCCATCGGCCGAACAGAGCAGCCACAGCTTGCGCTGCATGCGCCCACGCATTGTCATGCACAATGATGGGTGGGTTGCGCAGAAAGTGTCGCCGCTTCTTTTGCACCATCACAGTCGTACACGAGAATCACCACAACTTTCACAATACTGGGGCTCTGACACATTTTCGACTTTCGCGGCGACCCACAATGACACCATTCGTTGGATTGGCGTTTCAGTTTTAGCTCGTACCAATGCTGTGATAAGTCGTAAGAAAGCCTCTCCTTCGCGTTCATAGCGCTCCAAGTGCGTCTGAACAGCGTCGTAACGCATCCCATTCTGCATTTCCGTCAAGTCATGCGGAAGCCACCGTGATGCAATTTTTCGCATGCTCAGGCGTTCCTTCTGGATGCGAAGCACATTCGTATGCTCTAATCCAGTTTCGTGGGCGAGCTCACGAGTCGTATGGCGTCGATCACTGTCCATTAACGCGGCAACAGCATGCACTTCTTCTTCAGAGACGCTAGGACGACCTGCCCGATGAATGTCTCCCACAGTTTGCTGACCTTCGTTGAAGGCTTTTACCCAACGTGCCACTGTTCTGTACGGCAATGCCGATTCCCCACACGCCTCTAGAAGACCTTGATGATACTGTCGTGCTGTTACGAATGACCTCTGGCACATTCAGTCTTGATCCAACTCCGTTGTTCCTGTTTCGAAAACATAGTGACACCGTTACGTTAGACCGCTCGCTCACAAGTGACTGTTTATCCCTCGATTGTGCGCACGCCGGTGACGTGGGACGGGCGAGTCCATTTGCTTGGAGGTAAGGTAGGTATGTCAACAACATGTGCTATCAGTGACAATAGTAGATTCCATTGCATAGTGTCTCCACAGCAGTGTTGCCACTATTTAAGTTCCAACCCACGTATTGTTGTTGTTGTTGTGGTCTTCAGTCCTCAGACTGGTTAGCTGCAGCTCTCCATACTACTCTATCCTATGCAAGCTTCTTCATCTCCCAGTACCTACTGCAACCGACATCCTTATGAATCTGTTTAGTGTATTCATCTCTTGGTCTCCCTCTACGATTTTTACCCTCCACGCTGCCCTCCAATACTAAATTGGTGACCCCTTGATGCCTCAGAACATGTCCTACCAACCGATCCCTTCTTCTAGTCAAGTTGTGCCACAAATTTATCTTCTCCCCAATCCTATTCAATACCTCCTCATTAGTTATATGATCTACCCATCTAATCTTCAGCATTCTTCTGTAGCACCACATTTCGAAAGCTTCTATTCTCTTCTTGTCCAAACTAGTTATCGTCCATGTTTCACTTCCATACATGGCTACGCTCCATACAAATACTTTCAGAAACGACTTACTGACACTTAAATCTATACTCGATGATGACAAATTTCTCTTCTTCAGAAACGCTTTCCTTGCCATTGCCAATCTACATTTTATATCCTCTCTACTTCGACCATCATCAGTTATTTTGCTCCCCAAATAGTAAAACTCCTTTACTACTTTAAGTGTCAACCTACGTATTATAACCTTAAAAAAATTATGAAATAGTGATCCAAATATATATCACTGCCTCTGTGTTCTGTAACATCCTGCACCATAGGATTAACGTATTATCCACTATCAGATAATCGATTAATTATCTGTAGCCTCGACTACGCCATATAAACTTACGAATATCTTTCTTGAGGTAATAGGTTAATTTCAGCTGGTTGAAAGTTGCAAATTGCCAAAGTTCCTCTCCACTTTCATGTACTGTTACTTCTCTGAAACTTCGAACAACATTTGGAATAGGTATTTTGTGTACCCTAGCCTATAATCTACTCATACGATAAGTTGGTCACTCTTAATACATTTATCTGTTACGGATGGTCGTGTTTTAAAAAACTGATTTGTTTCGACTTTTTTCCCTTTTCAGTAGTGTAACACGGCTATCATTATCTTTTGTCGTCGTTCTATTTTAAATCATGCAGTTGCCATTCTTTCATTTATTATAGAAACATCTTAATAATTTCCTGTTACCCGCATAGCTTACTGCGCGTGTTAGCAGGCCGCTTACGGGATTCCGGTATGATCGTATCCGCCCGGCGGATTAACGCCGTGGACCAGTGTACTGGCCCGGCCAGATGTGGCTTTAGGTGGTTTCCTACATCCCAGTAGGTGAATACCGGGCTGGTACCGACGTCCCGCATCAGTTACACGTTTATACATGTAGGTAGTTACGGTACTCAAATTCCTTTCATCATGCGATGGAGGAGGGGGGGGGGGGGTAAAGGGGTGGTGATTGGAAAAGGAATTCGGCCACCCTCTAACACGAAAAATGCCAAATCGAATAATAACCATGCCAATCGCGTCAAGATACAAGATAAAGGCAACAGAGAAAGGAGAAGAAATTACTTGATGATTAAAATTCTGCCGGGTGTAGTATCGCGTCATAGTATAAAATACCTACCGAAGTAAAAGAAATGAAGAGGGCATGGAAGAGAAAGTTCCGGTAGTACACTAACCATATGCAAGGGCGTCAGTGAAAGACTAAGCAACGTCCTCCGCCGACGAAGTTTCAAACCGATTTTCTGCAGCAGCCACAGGATCCACAACATGATACGTTTCAGCAAGGAAGCAGTCAACAAACTAAATACTGCAGGAGTATATGAACCACATTGTGAGTGTGGAACTGCCTACATAGAGGATACAGGGAGACCAGTTAGCGCACGGGTAGCAGATCACGAACGTTATGTGCCATTAGCACAGCATAATGAATCGGCGATAGCGGAACACCAGCGTAACCGTGGACAGCCTATCTTGTTCCAGGAAATCCGTGTGCTGGCGGAAGAGCCGTAGATGCGTAAACGAAAAATTCTACAGGTGATTAAAATTACTTAGCAGCCCTACAACATCAATAGAGGGGACGGCTGCAGCTATCCCAGACACAGGCCGCGAGCAGTCTCGTGGCAGAAGCTTCACTGGGTATGGACACGGTAGCCCGAACAAACAGCTAGTAGGGAACTGCTAGTGAATTTACGCGCACACCAGGATGAGAACATGCACTCTGTCTTCAGGCCACAAGCGGCCCATCGGGACCATCCGACCGCCGTGTCATCCTCAGCTGAGGATGCGGATAGGAGGGGTGTGTGGTCAGCACAGTGCTCTCCTGGTCGTTATGATGGTTTTCTTTGTCCAGAGTTGTGATGGTTTTCTTTGTCCAGAGTCACTACTGTTGGGTCGAGTAGCTCCTCAATTGGCATCACGAGGCTGAGTGCACCCCGAAAATTGGCAACAGCGGATGGTGGCCCAGATGGTCACCCATCCAAATCCCAGCCACGCTCGACAGCGCTTAACTTCGGTGATCTGATGGGAACAGCTGTATCCACTGTGGCAAAGCCGTTGGCAGGAAGAAAACATGCTCACCAGAAACTAAGGCCGATTAGCACTGTCGTCAATCACTTACAAGCTGGCTAGCCCACCAGTCACTTCTTTTGTACCCTCTCCCCTTCCGTCATGACTACCCCATTATATTCCAGGGCCAATAAAGTTTCAAAAATATGACATATTGACACCGATCGTCTAAAATAAGTAGAGCCACCTTTCCTCCACAACATCCTCTATGATGACCAACCCTGGTACACTGCCACACCTTCAGAAATACATCCCTCCGTCCCGAAACCTACACACACTCTGTAACCTATCCCACGGCAACTTCAACCAACTCCCTCTCCTAGTCACTGAGATCCACCCTGCTATTTAACCCTCCTACTAACTGTAATGAGAAGTAGTAGACATGAGAACAGCGAGAAACTTAACATCAGGACTGATGGTCACGAAGTCAATGAAGTTAAGGAATTCTGCTACCTAGGCAGTAAAATAACCAGTGACGGACGGAGCAAGGAGGACATCAAAAGCAGACTCGCTATGGCAAAAAAGGCATTTCTGGCCAAGAGAAGTCTACTAATATCAAATACCGGCCTTTATTTGAGGAAGAAATTTCTGAGGATGTACGTCTGGAGTACAGCATTGTATGGTAGTGAAACATGGACTGTGGGAAAACCGGAACAGAAGAGAATCGAAGCATTTGAGATTTGGTGTTACAGACGAATGTTGAAAATTAGGTGGACTGATAATGTAAGGAATGAGGAGGTTCTACGCAGAATCGGAGAGGAAAGGAATATGTGGAAAACACTGATAAGGAGACGGGACAGGATGGTAGGACATCCGCTAAGACATGAGGGAATGACTTCCATGCTACTAGAGGGAGCGGTAGAGGGCAAAAACTGTAGAGGAAGACAGAAATTGGAATACGTCAAGCAAATAATTGAGAAAAAAAAGGAACTAGCTGTAACTCTTCCCAACCTATTGCAATCCACACGAGGGCTCCTCTCTCCTCTCCCTCTCTATCCAGCCCCATCACTTTCCTATTGCAACCCCACTGCCCTACCCATATGACACAGTACTCCTCAACCTCTGTCTTTCTCACCGACTGTATTTCCCACTATCCACCTCAGCTCCTGCCTCTCATTTCCATATTTTTTACTGTCTAACGGACACCTATCTTTCTACCCGCACTTTTCAACCCTAGAACACATTCTCTCTGTCAATATCTCTCGCCCTAGTGCCGGTTCTTCAGTTATTATGAGAAAGTGCAGCGCTTCATTGTTTAATAAGAAGAATTTCACTTTCCTGAGATGTTTTTAAAATGAAACATATTTCCGTTTTTTTAACTTTCCTCTTTGATTTTTAATTTAAAACAAAACTCAACCCCAAATATTGTTTATATTTCTCATTGTAATTTTTTTTTAATTCGCTTGGCTGAAAAGTGGAGAATTGTACTGCTGACAGACCACCCCCCACCCATACTGGGCGGGGGTATGAGATTACAATAAAGCGAAAAAAACTCCACCAAAACCAGTCTTGTCCTGAGGTAGGCCGTTGTGATACGGTCGGAACGTTGGTTTGTGTTTATAATCAAAGATTTTTATACTGTGAGGCAGTACTACACCGAGAAGACTTATGATCGCGACACCGGCCGCGGAAGCCTACGTATTTATGTCGAGGCCGTCTATCGGTAAACTGCTAAGAAGCTGGTACGTTATGTGTTAACGCAGGGCGCTAGCGAGGCTCTGCTGTTCCAACAGCGCGGCGCCTTTGACAGGTACCGGCGCAACGGCGCGCGGCTGGAGCAGACGCAGGTGATGCGCGTGCCTTGGCCAGAGGGCGCCGTGGGCGGCGTCGCGCCTCCCCCCGGCGCGCGGGCGCCGCGACGCCCGGGCGGGGAACCCCCGCCGCCTGGGGAGCCGGTGTCGTGCTTCGCGGCGGCGCTGGTACTGGCTCTGCGGCCGGACGGCGCGGGCGACTACCTGGTGGGCACCGACGCGGGCTGCGTCCACGTCTGCTCCACGCGCAGCCTGCACCGACACCTCGACCACTTCCGCGCGCACCGCGGGCCCGTCTACTCCCTGCAGTACTCGCCCTTCTGTCCGCAGGTGACTACTGGTCTCCTCTAGCTCTCCTCCTCCTCCTCCTCCTCCTCCTCTTTTCCATTCTTCAGGAGCTTTCCGCTTTGGGAAATCTTACGTACCAAAATGAAAGAGGTCAGCACGCTTGACTATGGAACGATTTCAGTTCGGAGACTATGACGTACCAGGTGTCCAGAATTTTGGTTTTCTTAACTGGAAACACAACTAGTTCCGGGAAGACATGATCTCATTATCAAGTTCTATGAACAAGGAAAAGACAGATCATTACTTTCACACACTAACATGCTTGTAGTGGAAATACAGAGATGGACAAAAATATGGAAGCACCAAAAACACAACACATTACCATCCCTTATACAGTGTTGGAAACGTGTTGGCATTCAAAACAGCTTCCACTCGTCTCAGAATGGGTAGATACAAGCCCTGCAGATTTTCAAGGGACTAGTGGCAAGTTCAGGTAACGATGCTGGAGGTGGATAGAGATCATGCACCCTTCTCTCTAAAGCTGATCACACAGGATGAATAACAATGGAAAGTGGAAATGAGCGTTGGCGCCATTGGTCGGGAGGCCCCTTGCGGGTCAGGTCCGGCCGCCGTGGTGCAGGTCTTATTACATTCGACGCCACATTGGGCGACTTGCGCGCCGGGTGGGGACGAAATGGTGATGAAGACAATACAACACCCAACCCCTGAGCGGAGAAAATTCCCCATCCAGCTAGGAATCGAACACGGGCCCGTAGGACGGCAATCCGTCACGTTGACCCCTTTTTTTTTGTAATATCATTTTGTTCGCTGTCGTTCATTGCATCCGTTCGGGGCGGACGTAGCAAGACACCCGTTTTAGTTCGTTGTTGATCCATTAACTCAGTTTTTGTATTAAAGAGGGCAGCTAACCCTCTGACCGAACACGCTAAGCTACCGTACCGGCGCCACTCAGCTATTGGGGCGGACAATAACAATGAGATCTGGTGATTGTGTTGGCCAGGGGAGATGCGACAATTCATCCTCGTCATGCAGTGTAGGCTTTCACGGCCGGTGTTGTCTTCAGTTGAAACTTCCGGGCTGAGAGGCCGTGGTCGATGTATAAAATTTCCACCTAACGTTTCGTCTCCGTCTGCGACAGACATCTTCTGAGGTCGTCCGGCTACTGCCACTGAGGATCCAGGTACTCTCGCATTTATAGAGCGCATAGAAGGCACCACCATTCGTCACGTGATGCCGACGGCATGCCTATCTTTGGAAGGCGTCATCATTCTCGATTAAGAGTAATCGACTGTCGTTCTGCTGGCGCAACATCGACATCCATATTTTGTTCAACTTTAAAACTTCTTCTTTTCTTTTAAAATTATTGTGGTGTTTGTGAATCTCTATTGCTTCTCTATACATGCGCGCATGATAATGGGATGTTCGTTCTAGAACGCTTGTCTCATTAAATTTAATTTCGTGGTTCCCAGCTCGAAAAACATGCACAGCTACGGCCGATTTTTCGATGTGTCCTAAGAGACGGTTGCTTTTATCTTCGCTAAGCGGGTGTTTACACTTCTTTTCGTTGTTCCTATATATACTTGTCCACAGCTGCATGGAATTTTGTAGACCCCAAGTGTTGTTAGGGGGTGTCGGACGTCTTTTGCAGTTCTTAAATATTCCTTAATCTTCTTGGTGGGTCTGAAGATTGTTTCGGTCCCATACCTGGCCAGAACTTTCCCGATACCGTCCGTGACTTTATTAATGAACGACAGGAAAACTCTTCCAGTAAGTGACCATTGTTGCTCTTGACTTCTGGCTTCTTTTCTTCTTTCATGGAGGGCTCGATCAGTTTCCTTGCTGGATATCCGTTTTTCATGAAGGCTGACCGTAACTGATTTAATTCATCTTGCAAGTAAGCAGGCTTGCAGATTTTGTTGGCTCTGTCCACCAAGGTTTCATGATACCTCTTTTTTGCCTAGGATGATGGTTTGATTCCTTGTGGAGGTATCGATCCGTGTGAGTGTTCTTTCTATATACTTTGTGGCCCAGCATCCCATCCACCCGTTTAATTACCGACACATCCAGGAAATTGAGTTCACCGTTGCTCTCTTTCTCCATCGTAAACTGTATCTTCGGGTTAATACTCTTCAGATGAACCAAGAAGACATCCAGCTCTTCTTCACCATGAGCCCACACAACAAATGTGTAATGAACATAGCGGTACCATTTAGCTGGCTTTTTACTCGCAGTCTGCAGCACTCGCTGTTCGAAGATCTCCATAAATAAATTGGTAGCAGCTGGGCTGAGAGGGCATCCCATCGCCACCCCGTCGATCTGTTCGTAAAACTCGTTGTTGCACTGGAAATAAGTTGTCGTCAGGCAGTGTTTAAATAAAGCCACTATGTCAGTCAGTCTCCCGCAGACGGAGACGAAACGTTAGGTGGAAATTTTATGCATCGACCACTGCCTCTCAGCCCGGAAGTTTCAACTGAAGAATTCATCCTCGTGTTCGCAAAACAAGTCCTAGACGACGCGATCTGTTTGAATAGGTGCGCCGTCGTCTTGGAACACAATATCACCATTGGGGAATAAATATTGCACAATGGCATGGACCTGATCAGCCAGAATGGTCACATAATGCTTGGCTGTAATGGCACCTTGCAGAGTGACCATGAGACCCGTGGAATACCATGATATGGCTGCCCAAATCATAACCAAACACCCGCCATGTTTCACACTTGAGACGTGAACTCGCCAGAAGTGGCAAACATCGTGAAACAAGACTCATCCGACCGAATGACATTCTTCTATCGTTCTTTAGTCGAGGTTTTATGGCTTCACCACCATGGTTTCCTGTTACGAGCATTTGATTTTGGAATTCTACCTCGTCCAGCTCCCTTCGAGTTGTTTTGGTACTGAGTACGATATTCAGGTTTGCAGTGACTTTCGCAGCCATGGTGCTCTTCAATGGCCGTCCGCCACAATCACTCAACACAGACTTTAGTCTATGTTGTGACTTGTCAGACGAGGTTTTTCCGCTTTTCCTGTTTACAGTATAACTCCTCGATACGATGCCTCTTCAAATACGAAACACTTCGGCTGCCTTGGTTACGGAAGGACACACCATGCGAACATCAACAATGTACCCTAATTCCACTTCACTTAGCTCCGACATAATGCACTCACAACTACACAGAACTCTGGTCTGACAACGACTGACACTTGCAATTTTTTGATGACGTTGCGCAGATACCGTTCGTGGTCAGATTCAACAGTGAATCCTGCAGGATTGTGTAGCACCTGCATTTATGTTCAACTATGCATTTCTCCCTGTATTTCCATAATTTTTTACCAAATCCCTGCATGCCTACATTGTCCATGTGATATTATGGACGTTGAAAGTATTAAGCCATTAAGCACATTCAAAAATAGCCAGTCAGCAAACAGAGACAGTCAAAGATAAACTGATGTGAGAATCGTCGTGGGATAGCGATATGCACACATACAGATGGCGGTAGCATAGTGTACACAAGATATAAAAGGGCAGTGCACTGGCGGAACTGCCGTTTGTACTCAGGTGATTCATGTGAAAAGGTTTCCGACGGCATTATGGCCGATCGTTAGGAATTAACAGACTTTGAACGCGGAACGGTAGTTGGAGTTATACACATGAGAAATTCCATTTCGGAAATCTTTAGGGAATTCAATATTCCGAGATCCACAGTGTCAAGAGTGTGCCGAGAATACCACATTTCGGGCATTATCACTCACCACGACCAACGCAGTGGCCGACGGGCTTCACGTAACGACCGAGAGCAGCGGCTTTTGCGTAGAGTTGTCACTGCTAACAGATAAGCAACAATGCTTGAAATAACCGCAGAAATCAATGTGGGGCGTACGAAGAACGTATCGATTAGGAGAGTGCAGCGAAATTTGACGCTAATGGGTTATGGAAGCAGACGACTGACGCGAGTGCCTTTGCTAACCGCGCGCCATCGCCCGTAGCGCCTCTCTTGCGCTCGTGACCATATCGGTTTGACCCTAGATGACTGTAAAATCGTGGCCTTGTTAGATGAGTACCGATTTCAGTTGATAAGACCTGATGGTAGGGATCGAGTGTGGTGCAGACACAACGAAACCTGGCACCCAAGCTGTCAACAAGTCACTGTGCCTAGGGGACTGATGACCACAGAACTTAAGTCCCATAGTGCTCAGAGCCAGAGAGAGTCACTGTGCAAGCTGGTGGCGGTTCCATAATGGTGTGGGCTGTGTTCACATGTAATAGAATGCGTCTACTGGTCCAAACGAACCGATCATTGATTGGACATGGTTATGTTCGGCTACTTGGAGACCGCTTGGAGCCATTCGTGTATTTCATGTTCCCAAACAATAATTGACTGAATTTTTGTGGACGATGAAGCGAAGCGCCTTGTGACTTGGCTCCAGTTGTTGGCGACTGGTTTGAAGAATGTTGTTGTTGTTGTCTTCAGTCCTGAGACCGGTTTGATGCAGCTCTCCATGCTACTCTATCCTGTGCAAGCTTCTTCATCTCCCTGTACTTACCGCAACCTACATCCTTCTGAATCTGCTTAGTGTATTCATCTCTTGGTCTCCCACTACGATTTTTACCCTCCGCGCTGCCCTCCAATGCTAAATTTGTGATCCCTTGATGCCTCAGAACATGTCCTACCAACCGGTCCCTTCTTCTTGTCAAGTTGTGCCACAAACTCCTCTTCTCCCCAATCCTATTCAATACCTCCTCATTAGTTACGTGATCTACCCATCTAATCTTCAGCATTCTTCTGTAGCACCACATTTCGAAAGCTTCTATTCTCTTCTTGTCCAAACTATTTATCGTCCATGTTTCTCTTCCATACATGGCTATACTCCATACAAATACTTTCAGAAACGACTTCCTCACACTTAAATCTATACCCGATGTTAACAAATTTCTCTTCTTCAGAAACACTTTCCTTGCCATTGCCAGTCTACATTTTATATCCTCTCTACTTCGACCATCGTCAGTTATTTTCCTCCCTAATTAGCAAAACTCCTTTACTACTTTAAGTGTCTCATTTCCTAATTTTATACCCTCAACATCACCCGACTTAATTCGACTACATTCCATTATCCTCGTTTTGCTTTTGTTGATGTTCATCTTATACCCACCTTTCAAGACACTGTCCATTCCGTTCAACAGCTCTTCCAAGTCCTTTGCTGTCTCTGACAGAATTACAATGTCATCGGGGAACCTCAAAGTTTTTATTTCTTCTCCATGGACTTTAATACCTACTCCGAATTTTTCTTTTGTTTCCTTTACTGCTTGCTCAATATACAGATTGAATAACATCGGGGACAGGCTACAACCCTGTCTCACTACCTTCCCAACCGCTGCTTCTCTTTAATGCCCCTCTACTCTTATAACTGCCATCTGCTTTCTGTACAAATTGTAAATAGCTTTTCGCTCCCTGTATTTTACCCCTGCCACCTTTAGAATTTGAAAGAGAGTATTCCATTCAACATTGTCAAAAGTTTTCTCTAAGTCTACAAATGCCAGAAATGTAGGTTTGCCTTTCCTTAATCTACTTTCTAAGATAAGTCGTAGGGTCAGTATTGCCTCACGTGTTCCAACATTTCTGCGGAATCCAAACTGATCTTCGCCGAGGTCGGCTTGTACCAGTTTTTCCATTCGTCTGTAAAGAATTCGCGTTAGTATTTTGCAGCTGTGACTTATTAAACTGATAGTTCGGTAATTTTCACATCTGTCAACACCTGCTTTCTTTGGGATTGGAATTATTATATTCTTCTTGAAGTCTGAGGGTATTTCGCCTGTCTCATACATCTTGCTCACCAGATGGTAGAGTTTTGTCAGGACTGGCTCTCCCAAGGCCGTCAGTAGTTCTCAAGGAATGTTGTCTACTCCCGGGGCCTTGTTTCGACTCAGGTCTTTCAGTGCTCTGTCAAACTCTTCACGCAGTATCGTATCTCCCATTTCATCTTCATCTACATCCTCTTCCATTTCCATAATATTGTCCTCAAGTACGTCGCCCTTGTATTGACCCTCTATATACTCCTTCCACCTTTCTGCTTTCCCTTCTTTGCATAGAACTGGGTTTCCATCTGAGCTCTTGATATTCAGAAAAGTGGCTTTCTTTTCTCCAAAGGTCTCTTTAATTCTCCTGTAGGCAGTATCTATCTTACCCCTAGTGAGATAAGCCTCTACATCCTTACATTTGTCCTCTAGCCATCCCTGCTTAGTCATTTTACACTTCCTGTCGATCTCATTTTTGAGACGTTTGTATTCCTTTTTGCCTGCTTCATTTACTGCATTTTTATATTTTCTCCTTTCATCAATTAAATTCAATATTTCTTCTTCTGTTACCCAAGGATTTCTACTAGCCCTTGTCTTTTTACCTACTTGATCCTCTGCTGCCTTCACTACTTCATCCCTCAGAGCTACCCATTCTCCTTCTGTTGTATTTCTTTCCCCCATTCCCGTCAATCGTTCCGTAATGCTCTCTCTGAAACTCTGTACAACCTCTGGTTTAGTCAGTTTATCCAGGTCCCATCTCCTTAAATTCCCACGTTTTTGCAGTTTCTTCAGTTTTAATCTACAGTTCATAAACAATAGATTGTGGTCAGAGTCCACATCTGCCCCTGGAAATGTCTTACAATTTAAAACCTGGTTCCTAAATCTCTGCGCCGGCCGTGGTGGCCGAGCGGTTCCAGGCGCTGCAGTCCGCAACCGCGCGACTGCTACGGTCCCAGGTTCGAATCCTGCCTCGGGCATGGATGTGTGTGATGTCCTTAGGTTAGTTAGGTTTAAGTAGTTCTAAGTTCTAGGGGACTGATGACCTCTGATGTTAAGTCCCATAGTGCTCAGAGCCATTTGAACCTAAATCTCTGTCTTGCCATTATACAATCTATCTGATACCTTCTAGTATCTCCAGGATTCTTCCATGTATACAATCTGCTTTTATGATTCTTGAACCAAGTGTTAGCTATGATTAAGTTATGCTCTGTGCAAAATTCTACCAGACGGCTTCCTCTTTCATTTCTCTCCCCCAATCCATATTCACCCATTATGTTTCCTACTCTCCCTTTTCCTACTCTCGTTTTCCAATCACCCATGACTATTTGATTTTCGTCTCCATTCACTACCTGAATAATTTCTTTTATCTCATCATACATTTCATCAATTTCATCTGCAGAGCTAGTTGGCATATAAACTTGTACTACTGTAGTAGGCGGGGGCTTCGTGTCTGTCTTGGCCACAATAATGCGTTCACTATGCTGTTGATAGTAGCTTACCCGCATTCCTATTTTTTATTCGTTATTAAAGCAACTCCTGCATTACCCCTATTTGATTTGTATATATAACCCTGTATTCACCTGACCAAAAGTCTTGTTCCTCCTGCCACCGAACGTCACTAATTCCCACTATATCTAACTTTAACCTATCCATTTCCCTTTTTAAATTTTCTAACCTACCTGCCCGATTAATGGATCTGAAATTCCACGCTCCGATCTGTAGAACGCCAGTTTTCTTTCTCCTGATAACGATGTCCTCTTGGGTAGTCCCCGCCCGGAGATCCGAATGGGTTACTATTTTACTTCCGGAATATTTTACCCAAGAGGACGCCTTCATCATTTAACCATACAATAAGGCTGCATGCCCTCGGGAAAAATTACGGCTGTAGTTTCCCCTTGCTTTCAGCCGTTCGCAGTACCAGCACAGCAAGGCCGTTTTGGTTAGTGTTGCAAGGCCAGATCAGTCAAGCATCCAGACTGTTGCCCCTGCAACTACTGAAAAAGCTGCTGCCCCTCTTCAGGAACCACACGTTTGTCTGGCCTCTTAACAGATACCCCTCCGTTGTGGTTGCACCTACGGTACGGCCATTTGTATCGCTGAGGCACGCAAGCCTCCCCACCAACGGCAAGGTCCATGCTTCATGGGGGTAGGAAGAATATTCTGGACAATTCGAGCTAATGGTTTGGCCACCCAGATCGCCCGGCTTGAATACCATCGAAAATTTATGGGACGTTATTGAGAGATCAGTTCGTGCACAAAATCATGTCCTGGCAACACTTTCACAATAATGGACGGGTATAGAGGCAGCATGGCTCAATATTTCTCCAGGGGGCTTGCAAGGAGTCGCTGAGTCCATGCCACGTTCATTTGCTGCACTTCGTCGGGCAATAGGAGGTCCGACGCCATTTTAGAAGGTACTCTGTGACTTTCGTAACGTCAGTGTATAAGATTCGCCAAATACACATATGATGGCAACTTTTTCTTCTTTTCGTCAGTGATTATCTCGTCTAGGACACACCCTGATCTACTCAAGTTTTCGCAGTTATGTGTTTATTTAACTGTGCGGCCTGATACCCTTCCTGTCACTTTAGCTGTCAGATACCTAGGAAGAGAAGTCGTGTGCGCCACCAGTCTGCGATTGTGAAACTTTGGTGTGTGTGTGATCATATTTTAACTGTTGGAATTTCATAAAAAAAAACACATTGAGGCTAGCTGTTGTCGCAGTCACGGTCGTTAATCCGCAAAGTGTATTCGATCCTACTGCAGCTCAGCTTCTCGTCTAATGTTCGCATCATGTAAGAAGGCCCAGTTTTCAGCCGTTCTGCGCATCCCTCTCCACTAGCCACTGGCGGCTAGTAATATTCATTCTCTTTCCGAGCGGCTAGCAGAGGGTTACAGCCAGAGAGCGAGAATCTCCCTCCAACATGCTGCACTGTTGCCGCACTTCGCGACAACCGAATTATTCATGCAAATATCAGTTTCTTTGTTTCCTTTTATTTCTTACAGCGGTATAGCTGTGAATGTGTATCTTGTAAATGTTTAAGTGCGATTAAAAAAAAGGTCAGGTGATGGCAACAAACGTGAAGTGCTTCGCAAGCAGGCGAGGCGGGTTATTTACCGCATTTATAACTTTTTCAAACGTGAGTTAAAAGCAGGTCTCCTACTGTTGACATTGGAAAATACAAGAGCGGACTCCAGAACCATGTAGTGTCAGCAAGAGAATTGTAAAGGATAGGGAGGTAGTGATGTTGGGCGGTGGTGTCTGCAGCGTAGTTGACGTTATAACTCGTCCCAAAGGTGTTCCACTGGGTTCGGGTTTGAACTGTGGGCAGGCCAGTCCATTTCAGGACTGCCTCATGACAGGGTGAAATATCATGATGATGCAGTCATTGTCTCCGAACTGTTATTCCACTGTTGGCAGTACTCGATGCTGTAAAATGTGTTCGTAGGCTTCCTTATTCAGCGTTTCTTGAGAGTAAAATGTGGACTAAACTCCAACCACGAAAGCACCCCCATATCGTAACACTACCTCCTCTGGACCTCGTTGTTGGCACTACACGTTATGGAAGGTAACGTTCCGCAGGTATTCGCCAAACTCAGGTTCTTCAACACTCGTTTCCAGTTATCCATTGTCCAGTGGTGTCGCTCTTTACTCTACCTCAAGTGTTGCATTGTAGTGACTACAGAAATGCGTGGCTCTGAAGAGCTGCTCGACCATTGGACTCTATTGTTATTAATTCCCTATCCACAGCCATTGTGCTAGCTGGACTGCCGATAGCACTTGGGAACTTACGAGTGATTCCTTTTGCTGATTTCATGCAACTTTTTGCAGCCGCTCTCCGCTTTCCACGACGGTCCCCGGTATATGAGGTCTGCGTGGCCTTAGTTTAGCTGCGCCATTCCTTCGCTTTTCCACTGTGACAAATACTTTTGAAACACATTATATTTATTGAATTTTCCAACATCGAACAAACATTTCTATAAAAAATAATACTAAAAACCCCATTAACACTTTCTTTATTACAAGACTTCGAATCACAAAAACATCCCCAGTAAATGCTACTTACAGATGGGCTCACACACAGTTATAATATAGCGATGCCAATGGATTCGGACACAATTACAATAAAACAAAATACAAAAGACATACCACACATTTGTAATAAAACACACTAATCTCTTAATTACAATTTAAAATCAGTTGTAATTTAGTGACTTAGTCATCAGGCTATAAGCAACATCACCAATCTTAGAGAAAACACCCCTTTCTACCACGAAATATTCTGACCGAACAGTATATTGCACTACAGTCAAACAACGAACAACGTGATCTAATGCATGTCCATCAACTAGTTCAAACAATGACCAAATTATATCTTGTCTATATAATACAATTCAGCACCATTCTACTGTTCAAAAGGGTCACTCCCGATAAATCTCAGCCAGCTACAACCCAGTTAATGTGGCTTACCGTATTTTACGGACCGTAAGAGCCACCTTAATTTTTGAGCAGTTTTTTTTAAAAAAATAACATTTTATTATTAGATTCCAAAGCCAGACTAAAAAAATCTTAGTTTATAAAACCGAGCTGACCTTCACAATCCCTAAAAATCGTCATCTGAGCTTTCTTCGTCTTCTTCTTCCTCTTCATCGTTATCGTTGTCCTTTTATGTATAAAATGGTCCTCACTGCCATCGAGAGCGTGACTTATGCCGCACTTCTCGAAAGATTTAACAATAATGTCTTCTCTCACTCTAGAGGAGAACTGCTTCATCCACTGACACACTTGATTGATTGTTGGTCGTTTTAAAGCTCCCTTCGGCGTGAATTCATGTTGGGTTTAATCCATCATCCATTTGTTCCATTCCTCTCTTATATACATTTTAAATAGTTTATTTATCGAGACATAAAGAGATTGGAATTGTGACGTAAACCCTCCTGGAATAACAGCAAGCTCTGTATTTCCGCCGGCCGGAGTGGCCGAGCGGTTCTAGGCGCTACAGTCTGGAATCGCGCGACCGCTACGGTCGCAGGTTCGAATCCTGCCTCGTGCATGGATGTGTGTGATGTCCTTAGGTTAGTTAGGTTTAAATAGTTCTAAGTTCTAGGTGACTGATGACCTAAGAAGTTAAGTCCCATAGTGCTCAGAGCCATTTGAACCATTTTTCTCTCTCTCAGAATTTTACAAATGATTACTAAACTGATCTGGCACAAGACGAGAACTCTTCAATAAAGCACTCTTCCTTCTCTCCCACACTGTTAACCATAATTTGATACCAGCCTGGTTCATCCAACACTTGTCGTGCACATGAGCAACAACACCTGATGGTATTTCAGAAGGTTTTGGCATTGTTTTGCGATTGAAAATTATCATTGGATTAGTATAGTACCGTCAGCACAACATGAAAGGACAGTAGCGCAGCGCATTTTTCCATGTCCACTTGTTTTTATAGTTACAGTTTTAGCACCTTTCATGGCAACAGTTCTCTTACTCGTCACATCAAATGTCAGCTAAGTTACGTCCAAATTCGCTATTTGGCTTAGTTCCACAATGGTTTTCTTTCAATGTTGAATAATAAGGCGGTGGAAAGGTAATATTTTCTCTTCGCACTCTTGTGGTGTTTTGTGAGGCATTTTAGTTTTGGTTCGCTCTGTTAAGTTCCACTCTAGCGCTAGCTTTCGAGCGAGTATCTGAATCATTTTTATATTAATTGCCATGCCATTTTGACGGTGTCCTTGAATCTATTTCAATACATCATCTTCTAGTTTCGGTCATTTTGTATTCAGTCCTCTGGGCATTTATTCTTCCTCTTTTTCTTTCAGTTCTTCTTCACTAGCTCGCCAATTGCGAATGGTTTTTTTTTTCTGTTGGCGGAGGGCCGAAATGCCGCTCAGCAGCTCTGTTTCCCTGTTCTTCTGAAAAAAGAAAATAAAAAAAATAAAAAAATGGTTCAAATGGCTCTGAGCACTGTGGGACTTCACATCTGCGGTCATCAGTCCCCTAGACCTTAGAATTACTTAAACCTAACTAACCTGAGGACATCACACACATCCATGACTGAGGCAGGATTCGAACCTGTGACAGTAGCGTCGCACGGTTCCAGACTGAAGCGCCTAGAACCACTCGGTCACAACGGCCGGCTGTTCTTCTGAATATGCTGTTACTTTCAAATTATAGCCCGATCATATGAATTCCTTTTATTTTTTTCAATTACGAAACTAACTACTAACAAAAATATTGTACTGTTACAGATAACACAAATCACTTTCAATTGAGCTGCACCGGCACCGTAGACTGCAATGAGACATCATAGGCTAGACCGTGTTTTGCATTTGTGATGGCGGGGCGGGAGGTAGACGGTGTCAGCAAGCGTGTTAATCCACGTAACTCATGTTCGTCGCATCGGTGCACTGCTGCTGTCAGTTGAATCCAAAGCTGCCAGATGGATGAAGATAGTAACTGTTCCTAAAGAACAGATACTAATGATGACCGTGCAGCTTCTCTAGAAAGAAATGATAATTAATCGAAACCCTCAGCTGCCAACAGGTGTTGCTGATATACTTCAATATGGACAGCTGAAAATGTGTACCCCGACCGGCACTCGAACCCGGGATCTCCTGCTCACATGGCAGACACTCTATCCATCTGAGCTACCGAGGGCACAGAGGAAAGCGCGACTGCAGGGACTTATCCCTTGCACGCTTCCCGTGAGACCCACATTCCCAATTGTCCACAACCTACATTCGTAATGTTCCTAATAGATATTTGCCCTTTCACTCATTACTCGCGCCAACTAAGGTGACGATTCTCGTAAGAGTTCGGGCAAAGTGTGCGCATTCGCACAGAAGAAGGTCAATGGCCGGGTAGCCTTTAACTATAGGAAGATAGTAACTGTTCCCAAAGAACAGAAACCAATCATGACCGTGCAGCTTCTCTAGAAAGAAATGATAATTAATCGAAACCCTCAGCTGCCAATAGTTGTTGTTGATACACCTCAATGGGGAACACTTGTATTGTGTATTGTATGTTAACCGGGGACCTAGAAACGACGGAGAGGCTCCGTCCCCGCTGCAACAGCAGTGGTCCACAACCCCACGACGACTACCGCAGTCCACTTCACCCCTCCGCCGCCCCACACCGAACCCAGGGTTATATGGGGAACACTTACTATCTTCATATAGTTAAAGGCAACCCGGTCATTGACCTTCTTCTGTGCGAATGCGCTCACTTTGCCCGAACTCTTAGGGGAATCGTCACCTTGTTGACGCGAGTAATGGAGTGAAAGGGCAAATATCTATTAGGAACATTATGAATGTAGGTTGTGGTCTGTTGGGAATGTGGGTCTCACGGGAAGCGTGCAAGGGATAAGTCCCTGCAGTCGCGCTATCCTCTGTGCCCTCGGTAGTTCAGATGGATAGAGCGTCTGCCATGTAAGCAGGAGATCGCGGGTTCGAGTGCCAGTCGGGGCACACATTTTCAGCTGTCCCCATTGAGGTATATCAACAACACCAGTTGGCAACTGAGGGTTTCGATTAATTATCATTTCTGCCAGACAGAGATAGGTTTCACTCGGTGTCGAATGTATGGTCATTTTTAACACTAGCGGGAATTTTAAATCAAACACTGGACTCTTTACATTAAATTCGAATATAAGACGCACCTAAATTTTGGAGACAATTTTCGAAGAAAATAGTGCGTCTTACAGCCCGTAAAATACGGTACACAAAGATACTATCGACCCCTATTCAGATGTAATAAACCGCCACAGCATCCGCATGAAAACATTAGTCAACCCATGCAGCGGCGCCCTACAATTTGGAAGTCTTGTATGCAAGCGTTCCCCAGTATTGGCCACAACCGGTATACGAAATAACATTAATGTCTGATGGTAACTGCCACTGTCATCGACACGGACCAAGTAACAGCTCAGCATTGGTACGGTGAGCAGCGTCCTGCATGGGAAGCGAGTTGAGTTCTTGGTTGTTCCAAGCCGAAGGCTGGATGTAAGAGCTCCAGAAATGTACCCGATAAGCCGCAGCTGCAACTAGGCGGCACCACAGTCGCGTCACTCACAGTGCCGCGCTGCAGCGAGAGGCACGCGCGGGAATTCAAACCAGCGCAACTTGTGATGACTTGCGGGCCGCACAGAATCAGTTGTGAGTCGCACAATGAAGGCGCGTAGGGTGTTAGAAAGAATGAGGGACATAACCGACACATTTGTGTAGTCAATGCTAAGCGACGTTTCCGGTGGTGGACTGTGGATCACTGGACACGAGCGATTTGGAGCAATGGCAATCCGATGGAGTGGTATGGGTTTGAGGAATGTCTGGAGAACTTTACCTCTGATCATGTGTAGTGGCAACAGTGAAGTACAGTACGGTATGAGGACGTATTTTGTTGCAGTGGTCTGGTCCCGTTATTGCGCTCAAAGAAACTCTAAATGTGGATGGATATGAGAAGATTTTACAGCATTGTGTGGTGCGTGCAGTAGAGGAAGGATTCGGACAAATCACCCTGTTATAAAACAGCATGTTTGAGGCAACGATTGGTTGGTTGGTTTGTCGAATGGAACCAAACACCGTGGTCATCGGCCCCATACGATTGAGGGAAGAATGAGGAAGGGAGGCGGCCGTGCCCTTTCAAAGGGACCGTCCCGGCATTTGGCTGAAGTGATTTACGGAAATCACGCGAGGCAATGGTTTGTGGACAACATGCCTGAAAGGAATAATCTATCGAGAGTCCCGATCTGAAGGAATTGGATCATTTTTGGGGTGAGTCGACTTCGCTCGAGACTCCATCGTCCAACTTCGCTATAGTCTATACAAAATTACTTTAGGATTGATAGCTACGACGGAAGTAGTAGAGGGCGTATAGCACTAGCCTGCCGTGAAACAAGCTAATGTTACCCTCTGAGAGGATTTAGAAATTTTGACCGTGCGTGTGTCTAATGGATCAAGGTATCGGACTATAATTTTGAATATGGTGAAATTAACAGAAAAACTAAACAGACTTTAACCTTGGGGGTTAACAAAAATGGTAAAATTAATATGTAAATGAAAAAAATGAACAATTCCCAGCCAATTGGGCACATTAATTTGGAAATATATGTTTAAGAAAATTGAATTTGGTTATTGAAGTTACTTTCATTAATATTTCCCTTTGAAAAGCAGACAGGATTCAAACTGAATCAGGGCACTCTGAGCTGTGTGTAGCAGCCGTTACCAATAATGCACACACCAGTCATCATAGAAAGCACATTTCCACCAACCTCATACTAATAATAGCTACACTCAAGATCATTACTTAAACCAATACTGAAATATTACTGATGAAATGCAGAACTTAATATGGACATGAGGGGCTTCTATCGTAACTGACATCTAAAAACACAAATAAAGGTAAATAAAATCATACTTACACTATTTACACTCCATACATACAGGATGTTACAAAAGGTACGGCCAAACTTTCAGGAAACATTCCTCACACACAAGGAAAGAAAATATGTTATGTGGACTTGTGCCCGGAAACGCTTACTTTCCATGTTAGAGCTCATTTTATTACTTCTCTTCAAATCACACTAATCATGGAATGGAAACACACAGCAACAGAACGTACCAGCGTGACTTCAAACACTTTGTTACTGGAAATCCCCCGTTAGCGAGGATACATGCATCCACCCTCCGTCGCATGGAATCCCTGATGCGGTAATGCAGCGCAGCCCTGGAGAATGGTGTATTTTATCATAGCCGTCCACAATACGAGCACGAAGAGTCTCTACATTTGGTACCGGGGTTGCGTAGACAAGAGCTTTCAAATGCCCCCATAAATGAAAGTCAAGAGGGTTGAGGTCAGGAGAGCGCGGAGGCCATGGAATTGGTCCGCCTCTACCAATCCATCGGTCACCGAATCTGTTGTTGAGAAGCGTACGAACACTTTGACTGAAATGTGCAGGAGCTCCATCGTGCATGAACCACATGTTTTGTAGTACTTGTAAAGGCACATGTTCTAGCAGCACAGGTAGAGTATCCCGTATGAAACCATGATAACGTGCTCCATTGGGCGTAGGTGGAAGAACATGGGACCCAATCAAGACATCACCAACAGTGCCTGCCCAAACGTTCACAGAAAATCTGTGTTGATGAGGTGATTGCACAATTGCGTACGGATTCTCGTCAGCCCACACATGTTGATTGTGAAAATTTACAATTTGATCACGTTGGAATGGAGCCTCATCCGTAAAGAGAACATTTGCACTTAATGAGGATTGACACATTGTTGGATGAACCATTCGCAGAAGTGTACCCGTGGAGGCCAATCAGCTGCTGATAGTGCCTGCACACGCTGTACATGGTACGGAAACAACTGGTTCTCCCGTAGCACTCTCCATACAGTGACGAGGTCAACGTTACCTTGTACAGCAGCAACTTCTCTGACGCTGACATTAGGGTTATCGTCAACTGCACGAAGAATTGCCTCGTCCATTGCAGGTTCCTATTCGCTCTAGGTCTTCCCACGCCGATCAATTGCTTCGAACGTCTTCCTGTCGGGACACCTTCGTTCTGGAAATCTGTCTCGATACAAACGTACCGCGCCACGGCTATTGCCCCGTGCTAATCCATACATCAAATGGGCGTCTGCCAACTCCGCATTTGTAAACATTGCACTGACTGCAAAACCACGTTCGTGATGAACACTAACCTGTTGATCTACGTACTGATGTGCTTAATGTAGTACTGTAGAGCAATGAGTCGCATGTCAACACAAGCACCGAAGTCGACATTACCTTCCTTCAATTGGGCTAACTGGCGGTGAATCGAGGAAGTACAGTACATACTGACGAAACTAAAATGAGCTCTAACATGGAAATTAAGCGTTCCGGACACATGTCTACATAACGTATTTTCTTTATTTGTGTGTGAGGAATGTTTCCTGAAAGTTTGGCCGTACCTTTTTGTAACACCCTGTATATCAGATTTCCTTAGTAGCAATAACAGTCCAATTTTCTTTCTAATATTTGAAGAATATGATGGGGACCCATAAACTAGCATAGTGTCACTAGTCAAACTCTATGATTATTTCAGTAGAAAAGACTAATTCAAACAATTAAAAAAACGTAGTTCATATTATAGGAAACAGCGATCTATAATTATTATAAATAAACGGGAAGCAGTCTTGATGGCATAAATTTTTTTTAATGTGGTGACCGGTTTCGATCTTATTATAAGATCATCTTCAGACCATAGGTGTCTGCCGGAGGCGGTGGCGCACGGCAACCCTCTTGCTGGTGGCTGGTGGTGTACTGCAACGTCTGGCAGACTGCTGTCCTGTGTGATCGTTGCAGTCTGTGATTTTATTTTGTTGTCGTTTCTGCTGTTGCAGGAGTTCTTATTTTGTTTGTTGTTCTTGTAACCTGTTGTGTGAAGCTGAAAAATATCGGAAAGAAGTTCGGGGAAAGTTATGAGTGGAAAAGACCTCGTCCTTGTCTTGGTCAGGGGATTGCCGTACGAGGTCAGTCGAGAAAAATGCTTTGCGCATTACGCGCCTACTTTGAGACTGAGAAACTTAATGGCTGCCTTCTACTCTCCGTTAACAATGTAATGGATAGAATGCAGCTCTGAACATAAACAAAAACGCTATTATGTGGATGGGCAAGGAAACGTTCGACAAATAAAAGGAAGCTGGAAAAATACCGAAGTTTGCAAGTCTTGGGGGGAAAACATTTTATCGGTAAGCGGATTACCAATGTAGGTTCACCTGCTGATGACGAGGTTCGTCATTATGTTTGAAATTATTGTCACAGAGAGAAAAGTCCGACACTCAGCAAATATTGGTTTTTATTAAAGACTCGGATTTTTTTCAAGGTAGTCGCATACGGTTTATGTCATTAGATTTACAATAGTTACAGTAAGAACGATACTTCAGGTATCTGTCATAGCGACGAAAATTATGTCATTGGACTTTTTCGATTTTCACTGTAGAAATGAAGTAATGGCGGATTCAACTGCTTGTTTGAAGTGCGCAATTTGCAATGGTTAAATAGTTTCATTTTAAAATAAAATTTTCGTAAGTTTCGACATTTTAATGAAAAGAGCTTCTCAGCAACAAACTCCAAATGAAGTTCATGTTAGAAATTCAGTCTATACGATACAAAATAAATATTACTGTTTACAATTTAATGGCTGCAATACCGAAGTAACGTTTTCTTGTATTGCTTTAGCTATGCCTCCAAATACTGGTTGGCCTAAGAAAGACACGTTTTCTCATTGCGATACACATGCATAAATGTTATATTTTGTTATGTCGTAAATAAGTAGATGGATCAGAAAAATTCATGACAGGTTAATTATAAACGTAGCGATCCGCTTCTCGTAACAAAACCATACGGGTGAGGCTTAGTACTTGACGCGCTAGCAGACCATAGTGCGTCATATTTAACTGAAAGTATCTCGTATTAGAAAAGCCTGACAGAGTTTCGGTTTGGAGCAGATGAAAATTTGATGTCTTCTTAAGATTTCATTCGGTTAATGTGTTCACCTAAATTTAATAACGAAAAAGTTTCGCGTTCTTCGAAAATTCGATAACGTCGTCAGAAAATTCGTTGTCGTGAATTCTCCGTGAGTCGCCTTAATAATTTGTTGCCGCTAAAAAAAAAAAAAAAAAAAAAAAAAAAAAAAAAAAAAAAAAAAAAAAATTAAAGCGTGGTGTAGCTCTTGCGGAACACATTGATAGAAGTTCCATATTTCTAGTGAGCAGTTCGCGAATTTGAGCTGCGCCTCCGTATGCTCCTGCCGGACCGTCAATACGGTCCGCGTGGGATACGGTGGCCGCTGTGCAGCGTCCCATTTTCGTTCGAATCGCTGAACATCCGTTGCCCGCTTTCGGACAGTTGTAGATGCGCAGTGATTACAGAAACGAGGCGGCCCCCCTGCAGTCTTTCTGAAATGATTTTACAGAAACTATTCGGTAAATAAATTCGTTTTTGCGTTCCTTATATCTTTACATTTCATCATGATGTGCCCATCATTTTGCTAATGGTCACAAAGTAAGAATAGAAGAGTAGAGGAAGAATTCAGAGATGATGTTATTTGTGCCAGCGTGACAAAGTATCCTGTCATAAAATAGCATCTATGAGGCAACGGTTTGTGGAGAATAAAATTCCTGAAATGGACTGGCTTGTCGAGAGCACCGACGTGAAGCCACTCGAACACCTTTGGGTTGAATTATGATGAACGGCTGCTCGAGGCAGGCACCGTACTACAGACACTGGTCAGTGGGGACAGTATTATGACGTGTGAGCCATTCACCTGGGCTTCCTTGGGACCTGCGGTAGTAAAAGAAGTGCTTGATGTCTTTGCCAATGATGGTAGGGTCTTGCTCCACGGACATTATGACTCCTAATTGAAAATGTCCCTAGCACAGTTCAAGCAATCATGAAGGTGAAGAGTGGACACACCTCGTATTAATCTCCGCTGATAGATGTCCAGATGCTTTCGATCAGATAGTGTAGTTTCCATTGCATAATGCTGCAGTTGCGCCCTGGGTTTCGGTAACGGCTGGTTGCTGGCCGAGTGCTCATACCAATGTAGGATCCTCACGAAATACCACGGGCAGTAGTTGCACAGATGACAGGATACGCGTGGGGAGAGTGGTTGTGGTGCGGGCAGGCGCTGTAGGGGAAACGCCGAGCGCTGGGAGGGGAACTGCTGTTCTCAACCGAAGCCTGTACTCATTTGCTTTGTAAATATTAAGTGGTACCCCTAGAAGCCCACATTTGCATGGTTAGCATCCAAAAAGATTTGTCACCTCTGCTTCGGTTAATATCCAAAAAGAATTCCTCCGAAAATGCGGCGATTTATTTTCCCTTAGCGTGTTAACCATTTGTAACTTTCAGAAAAGTGTCACGAGGGGCTAATTTTGAGTAAAACCAACACATTCCTCTTCTCGCCATATTAAAATTTGCTTCTTTTGGGAAAACACAGCGGAGTTTACATAGTCTCACCTCAATAACATTTTGTGCAGACGCAGCTGCGAGAAGGTTCTGAAACAGTGGTTTATTAAGAGAAAAACTGAGGAAAAGTAAGGTCAGTGTCTTATGAAAAAGCTCATCCTCAGTGCAAAATAAACGTTTAATTTATTCAGTCGTATTGTTCCAAAACGCATAGCACTTCTCGTTTCACCAGCTACCGATGGCCAGTAACAATTACATTCTTTCATCGAAAAACTGTGTAGTTAGTCGAATAGCACGGAAGACAACGAAGTTTTGCATAACAACGATACAGCAAAATGCTCTCGTCTCTGTGTGCTATCATTTGCAGAAATGTCATTTCGACATCTCTAACTGTATGCGTATTTCGCTGATGACCGCGCAGTTGAGCGCCCGACAAACCAAACTTCTACCTATATGTGAAATATGAGGAATGTTACGGATGTTTCACTCTGGTTTTATTGCTAGCGCGGTGCGATCGCAAATGAGTGTGCTGCATCAGATCAATTTTCTCGAGATTGGTGACAGATAGAGACTTCCACCCACGTCTAAAGAAACATTCAGTATGTTAGCCAAATTTCATACGCAGCAACTTATTGTATAATGTGCATTAAGCCCAAAATTTTTTCATTGAAATCATTTTCGACTTTCGTAAAGTGTCTTACTTCCACGTAAATATTACAATAACTACGACCATTAACGAAGTGATGGGCACATCATCATGAAGCTGACATATAAAGCTACATGTGAAGGAAAAACGAAATGTATTTACCAAATAATTTCTGTAAAATTGTTTGAGATAGATTGTAGAACGCGCTCCTCGATTCTGTCATCGCCGACTTCCGCTTCCGAAAAAGCAAAAGAACTCGCCCCGCAGCTTGGACGAAAACTGGTGACACCACGCCGGCCACCGTATCCTGCTCGATGCAGTGGCAGTTACACTGTCCTGGTTGGCCGGCCGTTGTGGCTGAGTGGTTCTAGACGCTTCAGTGTGGGACCACGCGACCGCTACGGTCGCAGGTTCGAATCCTGTCTCGGGCATGGACGTGTGTGATGTCCTTAGGTTAGTTAGGTTTAAGTACATTATTGCCCATTAAAATTGCCACACCACGAAGATGAAGTGCTACAGACGCGAAATTTAACCGACAGGAAGAAGATGCTGTGGTATGCAAATGATTAGCTTTGCGAGGTGCCGGGGCTAGCAGTATATTTAACACTAAATTCTTCTCGAATCTTCATATGGAAATGATGCTCTAAGCCTCCCCTTTTCTAACTCCTACTTTTGCTGTTGCACATGGATTAAGAAGAAACGCGAACTGACTGTAATCGACTCTGCAAGTGGAGTAGAAAAGAGTTTGGCACCTGCAATAATTTAATTTGATAGACATTAATTAAATAAAGGAAAGTTTCAGTAACATAGTGAGAAATGAAAGGGTTGCTCTACCGATTAGCAGAATAAAAGTTCTGTCCAAAATAACAATTTGATTTATTATGACTAAACTCAAAATCATAAACAAAAACACATGAAACATTTACAATACATCAAATTGGATCAAATTGGATACTCAAATAAATGCTGTGAAGGTGAAGTTGTCCATAAACTAGATTGTGACATTTATGACGAAATGGTATGTGGAGCCAATTCCTTGCAACTCAAATCTTAAGAGAAACACCCAGCCAACTCAACATTAATTGCTGCTACGGTAGTGATAACTCAGACAGTGAACACCCAAGACAGAACAAAGTTAGAAAAGACGAACAGGCGCGCTCTGCTGAGCTCTGATTATCACAGTGCAAATTCCCTAGTGTGCCGGTGCTGCGGACATACATTACCAAGCTGTCTTCTTAACTGCAAGGACACGATCTGGCGTACCGGAAGCGATGGCTGGTTGCTTCGACGTCCCGTCGTGGTGATGATAATGTCGCGAGTATAGCCCAAAACAAATTGTCCTGGTCTGGTTGTTCCAGACTAAAGACTTCCTATCAATACAAATGCGCCTCTGAGGGAGACGAAGAGGGCTCGCCACACAATCACTGATGGTACAGTGATTGATTTTAACAAACGAAGTCACACAGTAACTCCGATACAGTCAACTTTAGCCAAAACTGCCCAAGACAGACAACATAGGCCGCTTGTACGCAGAACGCTCAATTGCCAACTGTACTTGGAAAGTTACGTTGAAGTCGAAACTTCAGCAACTTCGTTAAACAGTTACAATCAAATAAAAGTATATTAGACAGCCAACGGAAGGCAGGCTGTCCAGAACAGCGAGAGCTCAGTCTTGTAACCTACTCTGACAGAAAGGCGAGAACCGACTACCACAAGAGCACCCGTACAAACCGAACACAGAACATTCCCGCCCCCACGACAGTGGCCGTGGTTAAACGTTCCAATCAGCAACTCGAAAACTGGCGGAAAATTCCACTCTATTGCCGAAGCACTACCATTCCACCAATGGAGATTCTTGGCGCCAATTTCTGCGCCGATGTTGCTACGTCACAGAGCTATGCCCTGAGCAAGCCAATCACAGTTACGATTTTACAGAAAACGCGGGAATTCGCCCGCCAAGACTGCCTGGGTACACAAGTCATTCCCACGCCTCGCTGGTAGCCAGCCAGAAAGTGTTTTCGCTAAGTTTCTGCGAAGTAACGGAACCTCTAGCCCAGCCGCTCCTTCAGCCCCTGCGGGCGTGTCTTTGGCGCTATTATGACAATGTCGGCGTCTGGAAAGCATTCACTCGATTCCCTCACACACATCGGCTTAACCCTTTCAAGATCAGCAGAGTCAGCCTGTCGCCAGACCACCCGGGTGACGAGAGACGCTGCGTGGGAAGTCCGTGTGTGAAGGAATAGCAACTTTTCACCGCATGCAATTAGAGAGGAGAATCGAATTACTCAGAGTAAGATAGAAATATGAGCGGGGGCTCATGCCACCTCTCAGCTTTTCAGAGGATTCACGCAAGGTTGGCGTCGGTGGCGACACCTACAATGTGCGGACATGAGGAAAGTTTCCAACCGATTTCTCATACACAAACAGCAGTTGACCGACGTTGCCTGGTGAAACGTTGTTGTGATGCCTTGTGTAAGGAGGAGAAATGCGTACCATCACGTTTCCGACTTTGATAAAGGTCGGATTGTAGCCTATTGCGATTGCGGTTTATCGTATCGTGACATTTGCTGCTCGCTTTGGTCGAGATCCAATGACTGTAAGCAGAATATGGAATCGGTGGGTTCAGGAGGGTAATACGGAACGCCATGCTGGATCCCAACGGCGTTGTATCACTAGCAGTCGAGATGCGAGGCATGTTATCCGCACGGCTGTAATGGATTGTGCAGCCACGTCTCAATCCCCGAGTCAACAGATGGGGACGTTTGCAAGACAACAACCATCTGCATGAACAGTTTGATGGTGTTTGCAGCAACATTGACTGTCAGCTCCGAGACCATGGCTGCGGTTACCCTTGACGCTGCATCACAGACAGGAGCGCCTGCGATGGTGTACTTAATGACGAACCTGGGTGCACGAATGGCAAAACGTCATTTTTTCGGATGAATCCAGGTTCTGTTTACAGCATCATGATGGTCGCATCTGTGTTTGGCGACATCGTGGTGAATGCACATTGGAAGCGTGTATTCGTCATCGCCATGCTGGCATATCACCCGGCGCGATGGTATGGGGTGCCATTGGTTACACGTGTCGGTCACCTCTTGTTCGAATTGACGGCACTTTGAACAGTGGACGTCACATTTAAGATGTGTTATGACCCGTGTCTCTACGCGTCATTCGATCCCTGCGAAACCCTACATTTCAGCAGGATAATGCACGACAGCTTGTTGCATGTCCTGTACGGGCGTTTCTGGATACAGAAAATGTTGGACTGCTGCCCTGGTCAGCACATTCTCCAGACCTCTCACCAATTGAAAACGTCTGGCGAATGGTGGCCGAGCAACTGGCTTGTCACAATATGGCAGTCACTACTCTTGATTAACTGTGGTATCGTGTTGAAGCTGCATGGGCAGCTGTACCTGTACACGCCATCCAAGCTCTGTTTGACTCAATGCCCAGGCGTATCAAGGCCGTTATTACGGTCAGAGGTGGTTGTTCTGGGTACTGATTTCTCAGGATTTACGCACCCAAATTGCGTGAAAATGTAGTCACATGTCAGTTCTAGTATAATATATTTGTCCAATAATTACCCGTTTATCATCCGCATTTCTTCTTGGTGTAGCAATTTTAATGGCGAGTAGTGTAGTTCTAAGTTCTAGGGGACTGATGGCCTCAGATGGTAAGTGCAATAGCGCTCAGAGCCATTTTTGTGCTGGTTGTGGCCGGTGTCAGGTGCTGCTGACGGCGGGCGGGGACGGGTGCGTGCGCGTGTGGCGGCAGGGCGCGTGGCAGGCGCTGGCCACGCTGCGGCACGGCGCGCCGCTGCAGGCGGCCTGCTGGTCTCCGTCGCACGCCACGCTGCTGGCCGCCGCCGCCGCGCCCGCCCTCTTCCTGTGGGACCTGCGCCGCGCCGCGCCCAGCCCCGCCTCCGCCACGACTGCCGGCCTCTGCACGCAGCTGCTCTTCACGCCGACGGGCCGCGGGCTCGTCGCCGGCGACGCCGCGGGCCGCGTGCACGTGCTCGCCCTCGAGGACGCGCCCTTCCCGCCCTTCTTCCAGGCCGACGCCCTCGTGGACGCCCTGCGCGCCGCCGTCCTCACCAGGCCGCAGCTGGCGCGCCGACTGCGAGAACTCGGGCCCCCCTTCGGATGATCTCCGACCACTAGCATCGTGTCTATTGTGGCTGGAGTTTCTCGCGGACCTGTCACGACACCGCGATACAGGGTACGGCAGCACAGGAAAAACCGCGCATCGTAGTCTGAACGCACGTTGGGAGATGTTTTGTGCCAGCATTGCGCTGTGTTGTCTTGCGAAGCACTGGCTGATCTTATGAATCCTACCTTCCGAACGAGTCCTTCGATGTTCTTCATCCTTCTACGACTTGAAGCTCATCACCGGGCCATCACTTGCTTCAGGCTACGAAATAATCCTCCAAAAACTCGAAAAGATCCCCTTTGAAGATCTGAATGTTCCCGAGCGCTGTTATGTACAAACCGTTCCAAGAATTTTACACAGACAGCGGTAGCTAGATATGTGTCCATCAATCATCAAGTAACAAAGTCTCAGTGTCGCTTCGCTCCAGCATCAACTTTTTCGACTTTCATTTGCATTCTACATTTCTTATCAAATCAAAATGTTAAATAACAAACATTTGTAAGCTCCCACACCTAAGGCCGATCTTCCCTTCGTTCTACCGTCGCTGCCACAGTAGATAAACTCATTTAATTAACACATTCCGGGTCAGAAAGTAACCTTGTTCACATATGGTTTGCGGGACAGAGCAGATCAGGCTATAGTTGTGGAAAGGGGCCAAAATCAGTCAGTTGCATAATACATAAAAACTTCATTTTCCTAAAACACTTAATCACACATGCCATTAAAAGCATTCAAAAACAATACAGCTGAAGGCCCGAGCACGTTATTAAAATTGCCTTAAAATTGCTGAAGACCTTAGTTACAAAATTTTACATATAAACTCGGCTGAAGGCCACACACTGGAGATAGAAGAACTGAGGGCTTAAGGCCTGGATAAGAGAATTTCAGATAGACAAGAAAATTTTAAAGGGTTTTAAACAAGTGACTTTTCAAATTTTACTTTACGACAGCTGAAGGCCTTATCTTAAAATATTTCATGTAAAGTTCAGCTGAAGGCCACATACTGAACGTAGAACAACTCAAGGCTTACGGCCTAGATAATAATAAGGATTTCCAGTGGACAAAATCCCCCTTTTTTTTTAAATTAGTTTAAGTAAGATCTTCAAAGTTTTAATTTCAGACAGCTGAAGGCCTTATCTTAACATTAAAACAAACTAAACTAATAGACGGCTGAAGGCCTCGCACAGTACTTCACACTAAAAGAAAATCACAATCTAAAACAACAGAACAGTGGTGCTCACAAGTGCTCTAAGGGTCGGCCTGAGAAGGTAACTCTAAAACAAGTTTAGGTGAGACAGGCAGCCAAGTGTAATACTAAATAATCGGATGGCAACCCGACCCAGTGATGGCTGGAGGACCGACCAACAACCTAATCAATTCCCTTCCGCCAGACCAACAGAACGGCAACGGAAAAATCAGAGAGGACGAAGATACCAGCAACACTACGTCTTGGAAATAGGCGTGTAAATACAGTCAAGACACAACAACCACCCAAAAATATGAACAACACCAAAGGCTGTCGAACTACACACCATGCCAGACAGCATCAACACAGTGAGGAAAAACACACTGCCGAGAAACTACGCTAATGACCAAGGAAGGCAACTGGAACGTTAACGGCCACAAGGCAGAAGATACCGCTGCTGCACTTCACTGATAAGTATCTAGCAATTCAATAGTTAAACACCATACAGGAAGACAGCTGCAGAATTTCGCTGACTCCAACACATCATACGTTGCTGCTTGTGGGAACGGCCCAGAAAGCAACAACCGGCAATGAACGAAGACATGTCACAGCAGTGAGGTTTCGTAACAGGTTAACTGATCACTCAACTTCAGTGTCCACGTTCGATGGGCGACGAACTTTGTAGCTCTCGCAGCTAGCGCCACACAAATCCAACCGCACATGCACGCCACCAGTTGCCCAGGCCTGAACTCGCGCCACAGAGACATCCTCGCTACTCTGTCACAACTGACCGACTCAATCCAGCATGCAGACAGCATTAAAATAACTGCTGAGTCAAAACCACACAAGCTACACACAGTTCCACGAAACACTTCCACAAATAACTTGAACAATACTAAAACCAGTCACTGTAGAACAGCTAGGAGGAATCAAAAGTCGACACACAGGGAACCCGGAAGCAGTCGGCGACCAAATTCACGTCGTCCAATGAAACGAACGACCAACCAAGGTTGCCCCCACTCAAGTCATATGTGTCGGCAACGGACGGGTGAGTCATGGCTGTGTGGACCTCACTGCTGCTCCGTCCCAACTCCCTCGATGTCCCTTCACAACTCAGACACACGACAATCCGGAGACACTGGCTCGGACCCAACCATGCAGAGGGAACACTTGCCCATTGGCCAACAGACATCTCTGCACAAGGAAGGAACCGATCCACGTCCCACAAGATAACCAACTGAAGAGGTCCAGAAACGGTCGAGCGAATACTGGCTGTCAGGACCTTACTGGACCTCCATCCCGACTGAACTCTCTGCACACCACGACCCGGAAATACTAGCGGTCGCGCCAAAGATAGTACGACAGTGCTCTTATTGATACCGCTGCTGCTGCCACTCACGAGCAGGCAGGCCAGCAACTTAGTGACGCCAGTAAATCGAATAAGAAACGGGACTGCGATACCGCAAAGACAAGATTTCATGTGTTAAACGGCACGAACACGAGTCGCGCATGGGCTCACATGTCGTCAGTTTATAGGATGGGAACTTGTCACAATTGTGCAGGGTTCTCACTGATAACGAATTGGGTGTGGTTCTCACTGATAACGATAAATGTGATGAGTCACAAATTTGCTGGACAATAACACACAGCACTCGATCACAAACTTTCAAATTCTAGTATTTGACAAAAATACGCCATTAACGCCCTTGCTGCAGTGGATACACCGGTTCCCGTCAGATCACCGAAGTTAAGCGCTGTCGGGCGTGGCTGGCACTTGGATGGGTGACCATCCGGGCCGCCATGCACTGTTGCCATTTTTCTGGATGCACTCAGCCTCGTGATGCCAACTGAGGAGCTACTCGACCGAATAGTAGCGGCTCCGGTCAAAGAAAACCATTATCACGACTGGGAGAGCGGTGTGCTGACCACATGCCCCTCCTGTCCGCATCCTGAGCTGAGGATTACACGGCGGTCGGATGGTCCCGATGGGCCACTTGTGGCCTGAAGGCGGAGTGCTTTGTGCACACAGGCGCACATACGCTTTACGCCGCAGCAAGCGTACCAGCCACTACTTAGAGACGTTTAAACAATGCTACTTCCAGCAACTACCGTGATGCATATTGTTACATCAGACTATACCAAGCCTTACCCATCGAAGCATTACTTTTGGTAAGAATAACATATTTTTGTTTGTAATTGGTAATCACGTGAATTTAAATTCAAATTTGATGCAGATATACGAACTGCCTTACTCTTAGGTGAACATTACAGTGTGTTAGTGACCTGCCCTGGCTGTCTACAGCTGGATGACTAACCTGGCGCAGTGGAGATCTTGATCATGAGGCACTGTGTAGAGTTATGATTATAATTCAGAGAGCCACATTAGCTATTGTTTTGTATTGAATCGGAGACCTAGAAAGGACGGAGAGGCTTCGTCCCGTCGTAGCCCTCAATGGTTCACAACCCGACAACAGACCACAGGATTCCAGCTACCCCACCGCTGCCCCACACCGATCCCAGGGTTATTGTGCGGTTCAGATCCCAATGGACAACCCCTCTTTCCCACCCGGGAACGTTTCATACGAGACGAGTGTGACCCCAAATGTTTGTGTGGTAGAGTAATTACGGTGTACGCGTACGTGGAAACGGTGTTTGTGCAGCAATCGCCGACACAGTGTAGCTGAGGCGGAATAATGGGAACCAGCCCGCATTCGCCGAGGCAAATGGAAACCCCCTTAAAAACCATCCACAGGCTGGCCGGCACACCGGACCTCGACACTAATACACAGGGCGGATTTGTGCCGGGGACCGGCACTCCTTCTCACTGGGAAAGCAGCGCCTTGGACCGTGTGGCTACCCGGGCGGGCTAAATTAGGTAACTCAGTATCAACACTTTTATATAACTCAAACGTTTTAAGCACCACATGCCTAGTAGGTTGTCAGAAGGTACAAATGTTATAAGTTCCATATTTAATTGGCGCTGGAGTAACAGATTGTGCCAACGATGGCAGCTGTGAGCTGCTGGCCACCGAGTGAGCTGTGGCCACTTGCCCGCATCCTAAATGCAGCGTCAGTCCATTGTAAGCTACATTTTCTGTTTGACCTTTTTATCACATTTCCCTTCACACCCATCAAACACTAACTCATACAAAAAAAATCTATTACTGTCAGCCTAATGTCTGTGCCGCAGATCGTTTAGGAAGTCAGCTGTAGTTTTTGCCGCCCTCCACGTAGTGGCAGCTCGTGCCAGCCCGTCAGTGATCGCTCACGCGGGCTTCCCAGTAGTGGTAGCTCACACCGTCCAGCCACTGCATTCGAGCAGCCTTGCGCAGCTCCAAGGAGTTCTGACATTCTGCTATTACAGCCCTTCTTCTTCTTTCACTTCCACTTTTAGCAGGTGCTATTACTATATTATCAACAGACAGAAACCTAAACACATCATTCTGTGACCCTGCTGGATGCTAGATGGCAATGACATCGTTTTCACAGCGCCACGGGACTTTTTAATTCATCATATTTCAGCTAATTTGCACGAAACACATTGTTATTAGTTATATATATTGTAACATTCCTTGTGAATGAGTTTGTCTATTGGTGAAAACCATATCACTATCCCTACTGTAGTACATGAGATTACACCAAACATACTGACAGAAAGTGCGTGGGTAACTGTCATTTATGTATGAACAGATAGAAGAAAAATAGAGGATAGAATATAGACATATACTAGGTGGTCAGAAATAGTCTGGAAAGCTTGTAAGGGTGTTTCAGGCTATGTTGTGCTGAGAAATAATTGTTATGGGCCGTATCCGAGTTAATTAGCACTGAATTTAGCAGTCAGGCCGTTGTACCCACTAATTAAGCGGCCCGGAGAGGCGGTGTCGCCAAACGTGTTCTTCGTTTGATTTCCTAAATCCAAACGAGAGAACGGTGCAAAAACTGGACATGGGACGGTGGAAAGGATCGAACGTGATCCAAAGGTTGAGCAGTCTCGTGGGCTGTCATCTACGCCATGAGAACAACTGACACTAATTGTGCCGGCCGGGGTGGCCGAGTGGTTCTAGGCGCTACAGTCTGGAACCGCGCGACCGCTACGGTCGCAGCTTCGATTCCTGCCTCGGGCATGGATGTGTGTGTTGTCTTTAGGTTAGTTAGGTTTAACTAGTTCTAAGTTCTAGGGGAACCATTTTTGACTCTAATTGTATCTGAAGGCCCACTTGAATGGTCGCGGGTGAGGGCTGGTTAGCTAACTTCAGTGCTAATTAACTCGGAAGCCAACTAACGAATTTTATAACTGCACTGAAGAGCCAAAACGTTATGACCACCACCCACTGCGAGAACCAATAGCGCCTGGTGGCGTTGCGGGCATGTCATGCGGTAAGGGAAGTATGTAAGCGGAGCAGAGACGAATGGGAAATCATTCTAGCGATGATACGGGCTGCAAATTGGGAAACCCACTGACATAAGCGACTTAGACAAAGACGAGATTTTATCGCTTGGTGCCTTAGAACGAACATCTCGGAAACGACGACGGTGGTCGGCTGTCCGTGTGCTACTGTCGCGAGCGTCTACGGAAAGCAGTTCAACTACAATGAAACCACGAGTAGGCGACAAGGTGATGGGTGGCAACATTCATCGGAGGCGTGACAACTCCCTAAACAGCACAGGCGGCGATCTGTCCTAGATTTGACACTGGAGGAGCAGGCACAGCTGTTTCAAAGCCTGCGTTCAGCAAACATCGTTGAACACTGGGCTCCACAGAAAACTGTCCCTACTTGTTCCCACGTTGGCCCAGCGACAGCGTCAGTTACGATTGATTGCAGCGGCTGCGTGATCACCGAGATCTGATCGTGGGTCAGTGGAGTCATCTGGCTGGATGAATCACGTTTCTTGTTGCACCAGATCGATGGTGGTGAAGGGGTTGGTCGTCGTGCAGGTAAACGGCTGCTCGAAACAGGAGCCGCGCCACGAGCGCCTGTCAGTGGGGATAGCATTATACATTAAATTTTATATTTGATAGTAAATGCAGAATTCAGACAGACGTTTAAGAAAGTCTAGTGTTAGCGAGAGTCGAACCAGGGACTTCACGTTTACAAGACTCATACGCCAGGAAGCATGAGGCCTATGGAAATGTTGATATACTTTGGACGGTTTGTACTTAACAGCGCTCAGAAACACTGAAATCTTCAAAGGCAGTTTCTCTGAGGTGCAAGACGTATTACTACTGCTTAAGAAACTTGATGTCCGAGCACTGAGCTTCCAATCCTACAATAATGAAAAAAATGGAACAGTGCCAGTTTGTCAGGCCTCCTCGTCGATATGTACTCTCATTCTGATGAGGAAATGGACGTAGTGACAGTATGGCATAGCACTTCAAAACGGAAAAACTCAGAGTAAAGGAGGATGGATATATGAATAGTACAGAAACTCTCCGCAAATTCTCTTTCACATTTGAGTTTTCTTATTAACGGTTCACCAACTACTTCCGATTACACCAGGGTCAGTTCCACAAGTTCCCGAAGTCGTGCAGAAATTTATTTTTTCTGAACTTTGTAGTACACAAATCTAACTGACAGAGAAGAAAAGTTGGTTGTTTTCTTGAGATAAGTTTTGTTCGATTTTTTCAAATAAATAACCAAGTTGTAAATTTAGCTGTTCTCACGCCTTGGCATAAAAAACCCACAAGAATTACGTAAGTGGCTTTGGAAAACTAAGGAAAATTGTTGACAATGTTTATGGGTTACACGTGAAGTGCAGCAGTTGAAATCGAAGGGGGCAGTTATGCTGATGTAGATGCTTCTGGTTGCGAAACAACTTCAAATATATTACTTCATGGGAAAAATTATGTCTCGAACACTGAGTGGCGCAGATTCAGGGGATGGACAAAAATGTGGAAACACCAAGCACACAACACGTTATCATGCCCAGTACGATACAGAAAACCCACTGGCATTCAAAACAGCTTCCAGTTGTCTCGGAACGGATAAGTACAGTATAGTTTTCAAAGGACTCCTATACCATTCTTCTTGCAAAATATGGACAATTTCAGTTAACGATATCGAGCGAGATGGCGCTGTGGTTAGCACACTGCACTCGCATTCGGGAGGACGACGGTTCAGTCCCGCGTCCGGCCATCTGATTTACGTTTTCTGTGATTTCCCTAAAGCGCTCCAGGCAAATTCCGGGATGGTTCCTTTGAAAGGGCACGGCCGACTTCCTTCCCCGTCCTTCCCTAATCCGATGAGACTGATGACCTCGCTGTTTGGTCTCCTCCCCCACAACAACACAACCCTACTAAACAGTTCAGTTAACGATGATGTAGGTGAATAGCGATCACGCACCGTCTTCTCCAACGTAGATCACAAAGGCTCAATAATATTTAGATCTTGGTCACTGTGATAGGTGAAACGCGACAATTCGCCATCGTGCTCTCAAAACCAGTCGCGGACGATGAGAGCTGTGTGGACGGGGGGCCCTGTCGTCTTGGAATACAGCATCACCAGTGGGAAATAGACATTCTACTTTGGAATGAGCCTAATCAGCCAAAGACGCCACATAACCCACAAGACTTTCGACCTTGCACAGTACCCGACGGGCCCATGGAATACCACCATATGGCTGCCCTAATCTTCGCCAAACCACCTCCATATTTCACTTTTGCGCTGTAAATTGACCAAGAAGTTGGAAACAGTGTGCAGTAAGACTCATTCGACCGAATGACTTTTTTCCACCGGTCCAAAGTCCATGTTTTATGGTTTCAGCACCACGTTTTCCTGTTACGGGCATTCGCAACACTAATGAGTGATTATGGAATTCCAGCTCGATGTACAGTTCAAGCTTACGGAGCTCCTTTCGTGCTGTGTTAGTGCTGACAGGGTTCGGGAATGCGACATTCATCCCACAGGCTTTTTCTATAATCCTCTGTCACGTTCACTCACTTCCACCCGTTTTGTAATTCAGCGGATGAAGTTTTCCCGCCATCCCTGTATACAGAATAAATCTTCGATACGGTGCCTCTTAAGACACCAAACTTGGTTACGGAAGCATACAACATACGAGTACCAACTATTCGCCCATGTTCGAATTCACTTAGCTCCGACATAACGCACTCACAACTACAGAGAACACCATTTTGACTACAACTGACACTTGCAACGCATTGAGGACATTGCGCAGGTGCTGTCCGTGGTCAAATACAACAGTGAAACCAGTAGGCTTGGCTAGCACACATTTCTCGCGGTGTTCCGTATTTTTGTCAACCCTCCCTGGAAGTAGGCGCACTATTGTTGGTGTCTTACTTTCCACTCGCGCCGCCGTGCGGAACCCTGTGAATCACGGAACGTCTGCGCCCTACTATCCCACACTCCGTCGTCGCCTGCGTCCGTATGTGCGCCTGACCTTATGCGAGGGTTATCCAGAATTTAAGTTCCGATCGGTAGCGAAATGGAAACCACAATGGAAACCAGAAACGTTTTATTTGCAACAGTTAGGTACACCTTCCACCTACTTCTCTACATAGTCACCGCTCCGACTTAGAGTTTTGTCGTAGTGTTCTATCAACTTTCCAATATCCTCGTCATAGAAAGCAGCCGCCTGTGCTTTCGGCCAGTTATCTGCACTGGTCTGCAGCTCGTTGTCTGTGGAAAAAAGTTGTCTTCATAGCCATCGGTTCTAGAGAGGAGAGATGAGAATCAGGGGGGGGGGGGGGGGGCAATTACGGACTGTATTGTGGGTGATCAAACACTTTTTATCAGAAACGCTGCATTGCCCCTGCAGTGTGCGGCCGAGAATTGGCTTGAAGAAGGAACTGCACGACAGTTGTGTTATGTGGGCTGCATGACACAGGCGAAATCTCTAACCCGGCCCTCATAATTGGGGGGAGACACTATTCCCTAAGCATCTTTACGTACTCACTGTTCACTCAAAACTGAAAAAAGCCACGCGACACGATCGCTGGACATATTAGAGACACTGCCCAACACATCTGTGCAAAGCTTTATTGGATTTTCCCAGTAGTTTCCATTTTGCGATCGATCGGAACTTACTTTCTGGACAAACCTCGTACTTCAGTTTCCTGCAGCAAATGTTCAAGATATTTTACAAATAAGTGAGTGTAAATCACTCTGTTTTCGTCAGATTGTATCATCTTTATGGTAGGAAAAGCACAAAGAGAAAATTAGGGCATCCATTGTAACTGACCGTTACGGCGTGACACCGACGGGGATAGGCTCTCCATTATGAACACGCACATTTTTCAAAAATGATCAAAAATAACTCATTACTATGTAAGTACTGTTAAGGACGCAAGGTATCCGACTATATTCACGTCGGCACTCACTGATAAACAGGGAAGTCTTTCTCGCCCTTTCGTCTTATGCCACTTACACATGACGCCTTTTGCAGAAACATCATCTTCAGCATCTTTGCTTTATACCATGTTTATACATGGAACATGAATGATCCATTTATTCAACGTTAAGAAACATGAAATCCTAGCGTTTATTAGGTCGTACATGGTCCACTGTTTTTCATGACCTCGAAAATTAATTTTATTTAACTTTTGTGACCGAATGCCGTTTCTACCGGCAAAATCGACAGGTGACCTAAACGAAGTAAGTCGTGAGGGACGTCTCTCCATGAATCGTGTAAATCTTTGCATATTGTATTTTCTAAGATGTAAATTGGAGACAAACCCATAATTCGACTAAACAAGTGTCGAAAACTGCCTAAAACCAGACGCAGGCTGCCTGGTGTACCAAACCAGCGGTCGTCAATCCGCTTCTCGGATCAGATCCGGGTGTGTCTTATGTCTGTGTCCGAGCGAGATGGCATAGGGGTCAGCGCATTTGGCCTCGCATTCGACAGGACGACGGATCAAATACGCGTCCAGCGACCGTCGCTTAGGTTTTCCGTGATGTCCCTAAATCGCTCCAGGCAAATGACGGGATGGCTCCGTTGAAACGGCACAGCCGGTTTCCTTCCCCATCCTTGAAACAATCCGAGCTTGTGCTCCGTCTCTAGTGACTTCCTTGTCGACGGGACGTTAAACCCTAATCTTCCTTCGTTTTGTTTCGCAGTCTAGAGCTCTGCTAGTTAAACTATACCACCAAGTCAATAGATGACAATCTACATTGGAAAAACTGCTGGCATTAGGCCCTCATGCACATTTCGTGTTAAACTACTTTGTGAAGTTAGTGTTTTAAGCCGTTCGTCTTTTTGTAATTTTTCATTTTTAATGATTGCGCTCAGTGTGTGCCATTTCCGTTAGGACTGCTTGTGGGAAATTCCACATTGCAATGCTATCTCGTGGCGAGTTGTGGGGTTACGATGCTTGACGTTTGAACAACAAATATATAGAATGTCAAACCGCTATCATCGCTGTAGCAGGCATCCTTGCCGCGAACGTAACGGTACGTGTCTGACACTCATCGGAAAATGGCGCTGGAGCAGCGAGGCAACATCATGTTTTGTTTTAAGTTTTGTGTTTGTGGGCGAGAATTCCTCCAATTCGTCCAATTCGACCCGAATACCGAGAGACAGATTCCTGATCGCTCCTCCACGATAACACCACAGCCCACAAAGCGAAGATCATGCAGGAATTTTTGGCCAGCAAACAGATCACAATCCTTAATCACCCGCCATATTCGCCAGATTTGTCCCCAGCCGACTCCTGGTGTTTCCACTAATTGAATCAGGCAATGAAGGGACACCGTTCCGATGGAATGAAGGACATCCAAGAAAACAGTACTGCAGTACTAAATCCATTTCCAAAAAAGGACTTTTGTGACTATTTTAAAATATTTTTAAGACGATTTCAGGTGTGTGTTTATCCAGGGCAGACTATTTGGAACAAATACAGTGGTTTTGTGAGCATAATCCATGACTTTTACTTTTCATAGCCACAGTCCTTACGGAACTGGTACACACTGTGTAATACTTTTCTCGTTCGTGTACCCACCTATTGCCTCATTTCAACTTAACGCGAAATACATGTCTAATTTCTATCTTGTGTTTTTCCTTCCCCTCCGTATCCTGCTCTACAACTTTTCTCCTTCACTCGTCTTCTTTCTCTACCCCTTTTTCCCCCTTCATTTTATGGTCTTACCTTCACATCCAACTGCTCCTCCGCTCCTGGGTCTCCATCATCCACTCCTTTTCCATCGATGCTACGCATCAGCCCTCCATCCTTATATCCACACCCTCCAGCCCTACTAAACACCTGACTTTTTCGCTTCGACAACAGACTGACTATACTTTTCAGCGCACGTCTTTTAACTTTTAGCGACAGTGCGGTACTTCATTTTTAAGACCACTGTGTCATACATCGTGTTTTAAATGTATTCTTATTGTTTTAGTGTTCATTTTTTAAATTAGAAACAAAAAAGTTTCTTTTATATAGAACCTTCCATATATTCACCTCCACACATTTTAAAATCGCTGACCTTTCAATTTCTTCTTTCGGCTTTGTGTCTTTACACGTGCCTTCGCGAAGTGCGGGCTGATTGTCCCACTAGCAGCCTACCAGCCTCCTCCCCCCCCCCCCCCCCCACCCGCGGCCCCCTACAACCCTCGCCCATGTGGGGCAAGAGTAATGAAATATAAAGAAAATACCCCAAGCTTATAATATAAATTCTGGAGATGATGGTTCCTGAAACGCTTCATGACTGCGGAACACAATAAAAAGCTGCGATCTAGATCTTCGCATTTACATGGAGAGCTAAGCTCAATAGTATCTCGGTCGTGTTTACACTTTCAATGCTAGTGGAGTGTTGACCCTTGGTGAAGTTTACGATGTACTTTCACAAATACGCCAATTCCACATTGTTTTTAGGAGTACATCTTGAACAAGGTCAGACAAAGTGCTTTGAATGTACCACAGAATGTTGCTGGAGACAGTTCGGCGACACAGTAAATATTATCATAAGGCGACGCAAGGTACCAACAGAGTCCTCAACAAAATCTATAATTGATCCCACTTGCACCACGGAAGAGAGTGGTTTGTAGCAGAGATTACATATGCCTCAGGATTTGTAATGTCTCGACAAACTGTATATCAGACTCGGGTCAGCTGATACGTAAGCCATTTATTCGGTAGACCCTGTTACGCTCAAGTTGGATCAGAGACGAGCACGTCAACTGAAGAGTCAGAAGTGGGGAAATTTTGTTATAAATGCAGAAACATGCTCTTTACAATTACGAAATCTTTACTGAGGTGAATGTAGATTTTGAAGACTGATTTGTATCTGTAATTCTGATGATGTCAGGGGACAAAGCAGATCAAGGGTATCGACAGGTCCAGCACTTCCGGCATTATGTTGGTGGTCGGAGGAATTAGTTAACATCCTAGGCACAGAGATGACGTACTGAAGCTACATGTGCTACTTTTCAGAGCTGCAAGTGATCTAGATTTCCTCTTCCTAAACGGAAATGTTCGTCCGCATCGAGTAGGTATGGTGGGTTAATTTTTTGCAGGTCAGAGCACCCTTAGTCCAGCGCTGTCTCCGGATCAGAACTGTTTACATCTCTGCGCAGCTCTTTTCAAACTTGAGAAGCCTTTTGAATGTTTCTCCCAAGTGTGTATGGTGCCCAGAAATAAACATATCCATTACTTATTTTTTTAAATGTTTATATTCGATTTAAGAACTTTTCTAATGATATATTTCGTAGACTATTGTATGTCAAGTGTCTTGTGATCGGCTTTACGTCGATCTGTAAAATTTTCATCTTGCTCAGTAAACGTGCTTTCATTCTTGTATTATGCGTAACTCTGAGGGTTTTCAGCGCTTAATACCTTCATAGTGGTGGCTGACGCCTTTGAAAGCTTGAAAGTTCCTGACAATTGAGCAGTTTCTATAATGAGACCATTCTTAAGATCGATGAATCTAAAGTGTACTTCCCAATTTTGTAAATCGGTAGTAGCTTTTATCACCGTTCAGTAGTCTGTACGACTGACCAGTTTGAAGTCTCCACGCACATATGTATTAGAACTGTCTCCAGACACAATCCTGCATGTATCTGAAAAGGTAAAAATATGTACATAAAACATGTAACAACATTGGAAATAAAGATATATATTTTTGAAGTTAGTATCGATTGTTTATTTTCTGTCTTTTTTTTCGACCTCGGCAGATTGCCCCTATACTTTTGCTCATTTATTTAATTTTTGTTCCGTTAGACATCGTGTAGTGTTAAAGTCTCATAGAATGTGTCGCAGTTTACACAGAACATACTGAAAGAAACCAACAAAACATGAAAAATCAAGGAATTGTAGAGCGCCAGCATGAAAATAACACTGACAACAATAATGATGGTAACAATGAGCGTGCAGTATAGGAATTTGCTTCAGTTTACAATTTTTAATTACTGAGAAGGAAAGAGGAGGGCATTGATCATGGCTTACTCGATGAAACCATTCCACGACTGAACTGGGAAAACGACAGAAAACGGAAACTAGGACGGCAGGATGTGATAAAAAAGCCCATATTCTCTTTACACAAGTTTATTTCTACTTTCCAGGGCCTTTCAGTGAGTTTTATTGCAATAATACGATTGAGAAAGGCTAAAGTACCCATATGTGAACATATTTTTCCTTTCTTTTTTTGCCTTCTATTCACACCAAAAAAACTATTAAGTGGGTTTACTACATTCTTGCTGGAAACAGAAGGAATTTCTTCGTCTTGTGTTCGTTGAATGGATGTTGCCGTTCCTTTTAAGCAAGTTCATGTTGTCAGACATAAATCTCGTAAGCGAGCTTCATGAAATAGCGCTGTGCATCGTCCGGATAAGTCGCATTTTGGCCTAAAATATTCTTTCTGCTTGAATTGAGTTGCTCCCCAACACTGCTCCATGTATTATCACAGAAGCGCATGTGCCCACTGTGGACAGTATTTTAATTGTACAGACAACATTATTCAGCCACTGTAGAGGTGGTCGGGAAAATGCGCCTTTCACGAGGGTATGCCATCTATTCTCAACCCCAAAAAGACTTGACGACTTGTGCTTCTCTAATTGAACAAAAATAGCACGAAAGATGAACTTTAGCGTGAAGTGAATTGTGTGTAATAAATAGGATGCACTGTGCTTTATTTCAGTTAAGAGTCAGCCTATTTGCTATCGACGAAGAATTGCTTCTCTTCAGGAATCGTTAACTGTTCATCCAATTTCTGACCCACCTCTACAACAGTTATGAATGTATCAAATGGTTCAAAACAGCTTTGTAATTATCTCTTGCAGTTAAAGGTAAGACATTAATGTATATAAAGAAAATAATTAGCCCTAGTTTTCAAACTTACAGTAAAAATAACATTTTAGAATTCTAGTCGAATGCTAACTCATTGCCTTGTTCGTGGGGAGAGTGTGAAACATCCTTCTGCTACCTTTTGCTTGAATGAGAGTGAAACCAGTTGTGAACCTTACACTTAATTCTATATTTTGTAAAAATATATTTAGAAATGTTCTGTGGTCGCCCCAGTCAAAAGGCTTAACAAAGACTTTGATTACTATTTACCGAAAATTTTAGATACACGTTGCATGTCCAGAGAAAGGCACACCTTTAGCGGGCAACTCATCCAAACAAAACCTTTGCGCATTTATTGGAATTCCGATGAGAGTAAATAACGGCGACCTCCAGTTGCGCCGTGTATGTGAATTTCCGCAGCCTTCACCTTTTTCGCCCGCAGGCGCTGTCGATACGCGGTACCACGCGCCGTCGCACGCCGCACCACGCCGCACCGAGCCGCGTCGTTAAGACTTTGCAAATTACTTCCGTGTCTGGCTCGGCGCCACTTAATCGATATTCGGTGGAAAAAGTTTCACGGTAGCCGCCTCCAGCTGAGCTGCCGTTGTCGGGGGCGACGCTACCTGCAAGGCAGCGTTCCCGCACACCCTTAACTCCCTGTCTTGCATTGCTTACTTACGACTCAACATTTTCCTTCATATGATGAGACCTCAGAAACTGTATTACACATTATTGTGGCAGGACAAGTAAGTTTTCCTGAGTGCTGCACTACACTTCAAAGTGAGATAGGTACCTGACTCTATTTATCGACGTAATCAGCAAGTCACTGTAGACAACAACTGGAACATTATACCAATCATTGAGTCCCTCGATGAAAGAAATCCGCTCGTGGGTCAGGGAGAACCCTTGTAAACATTACCACCGGAAAATCTCTTCCCCCCACCCCCCGCCCATCCGATGATGATGACGATGATTAGTGTTTTAGGGCGCACAACAACAAGGGTATCAGCGCCCTCCGCCCATCCGATGATCTTCCTTGATTGCTTCTGTGGTCGATGTTGATGGCCTTCTTTCCCGCCAACATCCACAACTGTGTGGCCTTGGTCGAATTTTAGTAATAATGTAGGACCGAAATTCTGATATAATTGATGTTGTTTTATTGCTGTAGATTACACAATAGCAACAGGCCTATTTCAGCTCTATGGATATCATCAGGCTATCTGCAGGCAAATACACTTTGATAACAGTTGCAGAATTATAACTAATAACAATTTTATTTCACTGTGTGTTGGTACGTACATACATATTGCGTCTTGACGCTATCAGTGTCTTATAATCTTATTGATGCATAATGAACTTTAATTGCAGCCTAATTTTATTTGCTAGTCATTTACTTTAATTACAACTGCTGTTTTTGGAAAGTGTCAGCTTAGGTCTTTTATCAATGGAATATGTTGTTGTTTCGACAGCTATTGATAGCAAGTCCGGCGATACGGTGTGGTTACAATTTATTTATTTGCCTATGTATCGTAATTATCTGTAGTGTGGTAGTATAATCTCTGTTATGTGTTCGTAGTGAGCATATGTTTATTTTTATTTTGCTTCGATTACATGGACTCGAGCTTATGATTTCAGTAAAGTTATATACGTAATTTTTGTGTTTCAGGTCAGTTTGTTCATTGTATGTTTCATCAGGGTCTGTCCGTGAGTATGTACAGATTTCGATTTCTTCCAAAACGTCCATTTTAAATCGCTTTGGCACCATTCCGATACGGCTGGACGCATCATTGAATTTGATATATATATATATATATATATATATATATATATAATCACCAAATTCGACGATGAATCTGTGTGCAATTTAGACATTTTGCCCACAAGAATCGCACTGTCTCTCGTACTTCAACTCTGGAGTATGTTTCCAGTTACTGCACTATTTCACACCTACACTGTGATGTAGGTGTTATCCGTTTCGCAGAGCAACTGCAGGAAACTCAGAACATGTTCACTCTACCGACAGTGTGCCACTGATGTTGCGCAATGGTCTTACCGTGAAACAACGTGTGTAACTTACTTCCCGATGTTCCTACATGCTTACACTAACCGATAAAAAGTATCCGGATATTTATGTGGAGTGTGTCCATTCTTTGCAAAAATGACGCCTTGACCTCTGCTGGTGACTCTTTCTATTAGGTGTTTGAATGTCTCTGAAGGAATGGCAGCCCATTTTCCCTCAAGAGCCCAAACTAGAGAAGGCAGTGAAGTTTGACACTGGTGTATTGAGCGAAGCCAACGCTGTAACTTATCCCAAAGATGTTCCACTGGGTTCATGTTGGGACTCGGAGCAGGCCTAACGATTTCAGGAACGTTATTGTCCACACAGCATTACCTCGCAGATGCTGCTTTATGGCAGGGCACACTGTCATGCTGATATAATCATCGACTGCGATTTATTCCTCTACGGCACGTACTGTAAACACTGTAATATATCTTAATTAAATGTTTCCCTGAGACATTTAAGTCCCTTTTTGTTATCTACGACAATAATCGAAGCAGACGAAGTGAATTAAAATTTATGCTGCTGCCGGGACTCGAACCCGGGTCTTCTTGCTTGCGAGGTGACCATCGTGCTGTGGTAGTGTAATGCTTAGCATTTCTGCGTAGCAAGCAAGAAGACCCGGGTTCGAGTCCCGGCCGCAGCACAAATTTTAATTCATTTCGTCTGCTTCGATTATTACTGTAATATGTGTTCATTTCCTTCCACATTTAGTATTTCTTCAAGCGCAGTGTGGGATAGCATTGTAACCATAAAAAACATCCCCATATCGTAAGACCACCTCCTCGTTGCTTCACTGTCAGCACTACACAAGATGACCGGTAATGTTCTCCAGTCATTTGCCAAACTGAGACCTATGGGACTGCCGCAGGGCGTAGAGTGATTCCACTTTCCAAGTCACTAGTTTCCAGTCATCCACTGTCCAGCAGCGTCGCTCTCTACATCACTTCAAGCGTCGCTTAGCATTTCCTATAGAAATTTGTGGCTCATGAAGAGCTGCTCGACCATTGTAGCCCATTCTCTTTAACTCCCTACGCACAGTCATTGTGCTAGATGGACTGCTGGTAGCACTTTGGAACTCAGAGTGATTCCTTCCGCTGATTTCATGCAACATTTTACAACCACCCTCCACAATATTCGATGGTCCCTGTCCTTCAGTACATGACGTCTGTCTGGTCTTGATTTAGCTGTGGCTGCTCTTTCTTGATTCCACTTCATAATCAGATCAACAACAGTCGAACTGAGCAGCTTTAGAAGAGTTCAAATGTCCATGATGGATTTGTTGTTCAGTTGACATCCAATGGGTACTCCACGGCAGGAAGTTAGCGTTTAATCCCATGGCGACTGCATGGTTATTAGAGACGGAGCACAAAATCCGATTACGTAAGGGCGAGGAAGGAATTCGGCAGTGAAAAATCATGGGAAACATAAATGTGGCTAGCCGGACGGGGACTGGAACCGTCGTCCTCCCGAATACGAGTCCACTGTGCCACCTCGCTCGGTTGATCAGACAGTTTAGTTGCTGGGAGCTGAGGGCATAGCGACAGTCTTCTAATGGCGAAAATCACTGATTCGTTCCCCATTCCTGCAACTTATTTTTCAGCATCTAAACGTGTTCTATATTTATTATCAAATGGATGTTAATTAATATATATCGAAACATAACTTCATGATAAATTAACATGGCCGGCCATAGTGGCCGAGCGGTTCTAGGCGCTTCAGTCTGGAACCGCGCGACCGCTACGGTCGCAGGTTCGAATCCTGCCTCGGGCATGGATGTGTGTGATGTCCTTAGGTTAGTTAGGTTTAAGTAGTTCTAAGTTCTAGGGGACTGATGACCTAAGATGTTAAGTCCCATAGTGCTCAGAGCCATTTGAACCATAAATTAACATGTTTCTATTTTCAACAATTAATCACACGGAAAGAACATAAAATTTGATACAGAAATGCGAAATATCATATTGTTGAATGTAAAAAAAGTTTTATACATTAACAATACTGTTCAATCTCTGCTAATACAAATATATTTTATTTGATGTTTCGCGTTTTTGTAACGAAATTCAATTTTCCATTTTTATGCGAATAGTAATAAAAAATAATAACACTTGATTTTTATTAAAACATTATTATTCAGTATTAATTAACTAACATTTTCATTTGTTAATAAACAATAAATTTGAATAAAAGTGTAAAACAGCAAAATCTGAACCAGAGTCTTGCAGTTACTATACTTTTACACTAGTGTTTGAGCTAACAGAGGCTGTGGTTATAAACTGGATGTGTTTTATAGTTAACGGTGATCGGAAATCTTCTGATCTTCAGAGGCGATGTTTTCGAGATTTTTATGTTGTGAATTGCGAAATTAATGTCCGTACACTGAGCTTCAAATTCTGTAAGTATGTAGAAAACTGAATGAGGCCAGTCACTCGTGTTGGCAAGACAACTGTTTTTAGTCTTTTCACTGTATGCCCAAGAAATAAAACAATAATTATAAAGTACGGACGTTGACTGAATCTTTAATACTTGACCTTCGACTACGTAATCTTATTTTGTGAAAAATCCTGACGTGACAGAACAAAATGAAAGTAATTTTCAGAATCAGCTTTATGAACTGGTTTTAGAACATCTGTTTCTAAGAAATGATAAGACAGAAGTTTCAAAAATGCAGGCATGTGTATAATTTAGTCAAAGTAATTTTTGTAATAAAAGCTAAAAAAATATGGACAATTACCTATATGCCATGTCATCTTAAGTTTGCCCAAGCCTTTGTTCTTTAGTGCACACGAATCTTTTTCTAAGCACAATTGCAGTTTGTACTTTCCTCGTGTACTACTGGGACTCTCAGCTGTTTGAGCAACATCGACCTCTGCAGCTGAGAGTCTGCCCTCTCGTCCCTTCAGGCTGCTACTCGCTGAGCCTCCTCGTTCTGTCACCGCTGCTGGCTCACTCGTGGATTCCCTCGGTGGTCGAACCTGACCGCACCTGACCTAGACACACTTTCGCACACCGTGGTTCAGCCTCATCAATACTAATTTCACAGCTCTTAAAAAATCACTTTTTGTATAGTTCTGTTCTGGTCATATGTACAAGTTACTAAAAAACTAAAATTCTTCATCCCATACTTCGTAGCTTGATACCACTGCCAGAGATTTTGTGCTTGCAACAGATTTGGGAGAGCATTCTCCCACTATTTCAGACTTTCTGGTTTTATCATCTGTGTCTTTGTCGTCTACTTTGTGCTTCAGCGTGCTTTTCATGTAGCTAATTTTTTTTAAAGCCGTTGTTTAGTGATAAATGATATTCGGTAAGCAGCGCTTCTGTCATTTTAATCATAGCAACAGCCTTATTATTTCCGATTCCAGGCGTTGCATTTAGTTTAAAATGGGCTGTGCCATATAAAATCGGTTATTTCTTCCATTATTGCAGGGCATGAACCTGCAGCACATTTCAAATCGCTCCTGCAGTACGATGTTGGGCTGTTATTTCGCCGCCCGAACGGGCAGGTGAGAGTATTGGGCGGAACCTCTTCTCAGATTCTCGAACACACGCACGGTCATGAAGGAAAGCACGATATTGCGGTGTCTGTGTTGTTCACAATTACGATGCAATGTTCCTTCGGATATGCATGCAGTGAACAACACTGGCACCGTAACATCGTATTTATCCGCTGACTCCGGGCAAGCGACTTTCAAGTAAAACGTCTCCCCTGTACGAGAATATACATAAATAATATATGAGTGCGGGTTGTAGACACATAGTTTGAGCCTGGCCTTGAGTCGTGCTGGGATAGCTTAATGCTAAGGCGATGGCTCGCGATAAATGGGAAATCCGGACCGGTACAAATTTTCATTTGCGTCATTCCATTATACAGCTGATGGTTGTCCATATTTGCAGATGCGAATAGATTTAATGTATGAAGGGAAGTTGTCACTCATCCCAAAGTGACAGGTTGCGGCTCACTAAACAGAGCGACTCAGTTTTTCCATGAGGCATGACCCATAAGACGCACCTCTGCTATGCTAACACTATACAACGAATTCTGTTTATTGAACCATCCATTCTTTCAAGGGCTTGGTACAAATATAAAGCCATATACGCAGAGAAATCATCATATACGTCGGGACTTCAGAAGATAAGTTATCCTATCCTATGCTAAAAACCATGAGCACAAGTGTGGCGCGTTATCAGAAGAGAGTTCATGTTCCTGGTTTAAAGCAGACGCGGTACTGCAGTACTGATAGCAAGGGAATCAAGACGCGCGACTGAAATGACGTGCCTGGTGGAAACGGACTCCAAAGACTACGTGGTAGAGTACGAGTATTCTGGGGAGGAAGACTAAATTGCACACAGATACAACACGAAATTCTGGCGTTATACGGGCCAAATGCAATGTCGCGTCCAGCCGTAATGGCTGAAACGGTGTCAGCAATTTGACTAAGGCTGCACAGGCTTGGGTGATGGTGATCGAGTAGATCTTGCAAGATGCGATTTTTATCTTTTCGGCAGCCCGAAAGAGCACCAAGGAGGATAGAGATTTTTACAACGATGAAGATGTTCACACAGTGGTTTTCGAATGGATTTATGACCAAAGAGCGGATTTGTATGATCGAAGAATTGAACGATCGGTAGAAAGTTCCGATCGTTATTTACGGTCTAGGTAATTATATGAGAATGTAGTGTCATGTATCTGTGTGACTTTGACGTGTGACGCAGCATTCAATAAGAGTTTAAAAGTTTAGTGGCTCGCAGTAATAGAGCGTGCAATGTTAGTTGGCCCCCAGTTGCTCAAATCCTGGGGTAGGGCCCTCCCCTACAAACGGTGGCGGTAGTGACTCTCTTGCGCAAGGGACAGAGGGGGGGGGGGGGGGGGAGGGGAACTGTAGTTCTACAGCCGGAACCTGTCGTGTCCTGAGAGGGAGTAAGAAGGTACTGGTGTAAGCGCTGCAGAAGGCCTTGCCTCGTGCGGTGGATTTCGCTGAGATTAACTGACGGTGGGTCGCCTGCTGATTTTCTGACCTCGGTTGAAAAGCTAGCTTTGAGTGATGCTGAGTACGGAATTCTGTAGGACTGCTCGGGAAGAAGGGGAGGAAGTGGCTAACTGTCGATGTTATTCCATTACGTGGAAGTACCCCAGGCACATTTCTGTATGTACTAGTCCCCATCTACGATTTCTATTATTATCTAAGTCCAAGATGCGTTCCACTTCAGGCGAGGCTAGCGAAATAGACGAAGTCCTAGTCAGACTGAAGAGCGCCGTGGAGACGGCGTCATGTGCTCGTAACTCGTCCCGCTCTCTCCAGTAGTACAGGAGGATCCTATTCATAAGGTCTCAATTGCACTCAGTATCACTACTAGAAGGTTCGATGATTGTGCCCCGTGCCCTGTGCGTTAACGTCCTCGACATCTGGTACACTTGAGTTTTCCTGCCTCACATCTGTGGACCCTGCAACACTGCCGCTGTTGGTTGCCCGAGGCTCGCACCTTCCAGAGTCTGCCTCTGGGTCAATAATTACTTCTGAAACTGAATTAATGATTTGGTTGGAATATTTTTTTCAGTCGCAACAATACTACGCGGGACTTGGAAACTACAGCTAGTGAGTTCGCGAATTATCGAATTAACGGGTTTGCCCGTACAGCCAATAATTGCGCAAGTCAACCGTTTAACATTGAAAACACAATGGATACTGTACTACTCTGAAATCAAAACAGCGGGAGCGATTTATTTCGCCTGCCTTGTGCATCTTTTTTTTATTTCTCTTGTTGCCATGTTGAAATTAGGTTCTTTCCCCAAAACATGGCGGAGTTTACACAGTTTCACTCCACTAACGTGCTAATGCAGCTGCAACAGTCTACTGCTGGAAAACTCTACCACTACTCAAACACTTGAGGACAAGTAACATCGATAACTTATCAAATGCTCACGCTGAGTATAAAAATAAGGAAGGTACGATTCCTACACTTATGTTGTTACAAACCCACACTAATTTTCATTTCACCAGGTACCGATGGCTATTAAAATAATTACATTATTGCACTGAAAAAAATCTATGGTCACTCGTATATAGCAGTAGATATGAAAGTTTTGTAGATTAGCTTTGTAGAAAAAATATTCTCTGCTTTGTATGCTATCATTTCCCAAAAATACATTTCTGTATCTCGAACCACTTGAGAGACATGAGAGGTGTTACGAATAGTAGTTCACTTGCCCTCTATCGTTTGTGCACACGATCGGAAGTGAATGCACTAAATAGAGTCCATTTTCTTGAAACTGTTGACAGACATAGTTTCATCTCTAAGAAAAATTCAACATGGTAGCTCCATTTCATATGCAGCAATATGTGATGTAACATGCACCAAATAAAAACTCATGGCGACATCTATTTTTCACTAAGAAAATATTCCATTTCGTGGAGCACTTTACTTGATACACAATCGCTATGACCGTTAAAGAAATGATAGGCAGTTCATCATGAACCTGACGAATGAGGCTATGACATATGTGAGAATCAATTTTTTTTTTACCGAACAGTTTCTTTAAAATCGTTTGAGAAAGTTTGCAGTGCAGCTGGCGTGCGTATGCCTCCGTCACCGCGGCGTAGCCGAGGCGGGCAGAGAACCTTTCTATCACAACACACGAAGAACACGGCTCAGTAGGCGACAGACAACTGTGGCGGCCGCCCCTTTGGAACAGAGGGGTGAATTCACCCAGTGCTGAAAACGAGAATGCGTTTGTGCACTCGCGCCAAGTTATCTTACGTAACCACTGCCTTACTGTTCGAATCCCCTCGTAAATAGTCTGAACAAGACTTCAAATTATTTTGCAATGTCGCAGTGAATTCCAAGGTGAGGCAAGCCATGTACATTCAAAGCGAGTTGCTCAGAGCGTGAAATTTTTTTGTTAACAACGAAAGTTGTATGTTTTCAAATATCTCTGCACAAGTCTGTGAAACATCTAACGTCAAGTAGCTCCACAGTCCGTATATAGCAAACGTGCAAGGATGCGTGGGTCCATCTGATATCGCTGACAGTAGACTTCCTCTACTGCAAACTTTTCGCTTTCCTACTTTTGGGAGCAGGTAGTACAGACCAAAACAAGAAAAAATGTCTGGCAAACGCGAGCCCTAAAGTGCTTACCTAAAGAACTATGAGCACTTGTTCAGTAGAAGATACGTATGTCACAGCAGCAAAGATGAACAAGTGGTCATAACTCTTGAGGTATGCACTTTAGAGCCCATGTTTACTGGACATTTTTGTTTTGTTTTAGCCGGCACTACTTTTTCGCAAAATATGAAAAGCAAACAGCTTGCAGCAGAAGATGTTCTCTATCAGAGGTATCAGAACGAGTTTTGCTAATGACTTTCGATTCGATCGTTTCCGGACCAGGGTCTCTTATCTCAAATTGATACATTAACCCATCCCCATTATCGCCGAAAGTTTGTAACATTGTCAAGGAATCAGACTGTATAGCAGATGTAAACATACACGTAAAATACTGTACATTTAACAAGTTGGTTTGCATGGCCAACCTCTGCAGCAATCACAGAAATACTTATTTTGTAAATAAAGCGGCATTTTCTTGCTGAAACTTAATTTATTTTTCACAGGCGCGTTTCGCCTTTTTCTTACTCTAAGGCATCTTCAGTGGGATAAGAACGATACACTTTTGTTATTTTTAGATTGTCAAACAGTTCACGTCGAATTTATTTATATAAATAAGTAATTACTTACAGTTTTATGGCATCTGCGTTTCCTCTGTTTCGGAAATGAAGTGGTAGTGTGACCTCCAGACCGGATGGGACGAAACGCAGATGCCAGCGAACTGTAAGTAATTACTTATTTACATAAATAAACGCCATGTGAACTGTTTGATAATGTAAAAATAACAAAACTATATCGTTCTAGATCACACTGAAGATGCCTTAGCGTAAGAAAAAGGCGAAACGCGTCTGGGAAAAATAAATTAAGTTGCAGCAAGAAAAGGCGGTTTTATTTACAAAACACGTATTACTGTACATTTACTTTTTCTGTTACATACACCGTCCGTCCAGAAGGCTCAGAGACTGATTTTATTCCTGGCTTGTAAGCAGCGTCAGCAAGTGACTACGTTGGCAGCTTCACTAACAACTATAAACAACACATATGTATTCAACGAGTCATTTGAAAGCAGGCAGTGTGAAGTAGTGGACATGCTCCGGAGTGTGTCACCGTTTCTGTGTCACAAATCACACTCGAGCAACACCTCTAAATCAAGTATACAAGACGTTCTCCATAACGTTTTGAAAAACAGATCAGCGTGTGCAAAATCGTCCCGCACACCTTGACTCCCAAACAAAACAATGATGCGTCGACGCCTGCTGCGACTTGACTGAAACGCAAAGTGCGGACAGATTTTTGGTCCGAAAACAAAAAGAATCATTACGCGTGACGAGACTTGGCGTTACCATTGTGAACCTACCACAACACGACGAAGTGTAGACGATAGAACTGGCATTCAGACCAATGTTAGGCGCGAATTGAACAGCATCACAGAAAGAACTTTTCGGACAGTTTCACGTGTTGGTATGCCTTTAACTCAAGTGAAGGGAGACTATGTAGAATGCCTGAGACATTAGAAACATTTATTTGCTTTTTATTAATGCAGTCGCGAAAATTTTCGTCTGACGAGTTAAGTACTGTGCTCAGGGAAATTAAAATGAATGTAAAATCAGAGTAACAGGGAGACGGTTAAAGACAAGTAATGGCGTTTTGTTGGACTGGTTGGCAGGATTATGTGCGAGAAACACAAAAAGCTACATAAAGGGATGCACAGAATTAACTATTTGAGTGTGAAGTGCTGTAAAGTGAGAGCAGGCGCTCGGAGGCCGAGTTGTAATGTTTAAAACTGACTAGCACAAAGTGTGGTTTATGGTGTGTTACATTAATCCAGAGAAAGAACGCTACGATCGGTCGTTTCCTCATAAACTGAATGTGCTATCTTACATGAGTGAAACTGGTGAAGGTGAGCATTTAATCCCCATCCTGTTCCAATTTCCCACTGTAAACTGTTCTACGTATACTTGATATCCAGAAACTGACACATTACAGCAATCTGTCAGTCACTAAGCTCCATCAATATTTTAACGATGAATTACGTAGGAGTCACCACACTGGATACAGCTTCCAGGTTGTGAAACGCGGCAGGTTCTACTGCAGGGCTTCGCAACATACGTGCTCGCGGAGCAAGCTGTGAGCAGCAAGGCGCGAGCACGGAGCAGCGCGAGCACGCTACCCCCACTACCTGACCAGAGCGGAGAGTGGGGAGAGTCACGTGGGGCACACAACAGCTGCCGCCAGTCAATGTAAATCCGCGGCCACCTGCAGGGATATCACTCACGAATTATTTCTGCGACAAATGAAACAAATAAAGGAGAATGAACACATGCCACATAATATTATTAGCTTAGTGTATGCCTCTACATTCTCATTAATTTGTGAACTGTTACACAATAAAAGGTGTCACTGAAGTGTGGGATTCTCGGTTATCTTGTACTTTTTGCCCTTTACAATTGCGTCTATGTTTGGAGTAATTGTTCTTGTGCATTTTAGGCGCAGCGTGCAGTTTAAATTTCGATCAGACATGCGTTTCTCAGGCGCGTCTTGTTACATTTCATTGCAGAGAACAGTTGTTCACAAACATACGTGGAACCGAGAACAGTTGTTCACAAACATACGTGGAACCGAACATTGATATTATTGTAGCCGCCAGTTTGTGCAAACGAGGAAATCTATCCAGAGGGAAGTGTCTGTGGAATTCCAAAATGTTTTTCTTGTCCTGAAATTTGTCTCTGTATTCTCTGTCACACTGCAGGTCAATAATTTCTTGCTGCAGCTCAGGACGAATCTCTTCAATATTCGCTGAATATGGAGAGAACAGATCAAAATCACTGTCTAGTGCTGTCAGATCTTGAAAGCGCTGATCAACTAAACTATGTGAATAACGTTCACAGTCTTGGTGAACATCTTGCAAGGATGATAATTTGGGAAAATGAGCTAGGTTTCCTGTTTCCAGCTGACTCACCCAAAGTGTCAATTTCATTTTAAAAGCTCGTATTCGATCTATGAAATGAGTAATTAGCAGATCTTTACCTTGTAGTAAAATGTTCAAAGCATTCAGATGGCTAGTTAAATCTGCTAAGAACGCGAGATCACGTTCAAACGTGCGCGCGTATTTCCTCTCCCTCCCCTCCCTCCCTACTCCGCGACCTTGCACCTGCTCGCGAGCACGTGTCTGAGCAGACGCGAGTACTCGCGCTCAAAACCGGCCAGTTGTTAAGCCCTGTTCTACAGGATCCGTCTTTCTCCCCTACTACTTACTCAGTCATAGCTAGATGCATGCAGTTACTTGGAGTGGAGGAGAAGAGAGCTTGGTTTGGTCAGTTAGGCATAGTTGCAGTAGTTGAGGCTTAATCGTACCGGTTCTGAGAAGACGGCAGGCTACAGGTATAGGGAAAGTAAAGGGCAGCCCGGTCGGCGCTTTTGCACGCTAGAAGCCGCGGCAGAGTACGCGCCAGGAGTCGTGGGGGATCACTGGCCACAGGAAGTGAAAGGCCAGCAGCAGGGGCCGCGGCATATTGTCCCTGTGGCCAGAAGGAAAAGCAGTACCTTCTGTTCCCGAGTTGCGTAGAAATATGAGAGCATCAGGGGCCGTACTATTTCTTTCCGCTTCCTTTAATTTCGGTATCAGATTGAACGGTGAAAACGTTTCGCGTAAGCACTGGTAGTGGCTGGACACACTAGAATGACGTAGAAGGCTATGGCTTTGTTCTTTTTTTCTTTTTAATGCACGTAAATGCACAGGACTGTTTAGTTTCCTGCACGTGCAAAATAACAGTTGTTGATTGGACCGCAATCCGTGACGTCAGAAATCGTGGCAGCAGACGCCTGTCGATATGCTGAGATTGTAGGAACAGTTTTTCCCACATTAACTCCAGAGGCTGTATGGTACGCGAAGTGATGCGCAATTGATACAGGAGTGTTTTCTGAGTTTTCTAATCTCCAAATGTGTGCTGAGGTTATCGGTCCCTAGACTTACACACTACTTAAACTAACTTATACTAAGAACAACACACACACCCATGCCCGAGGGAGGACTCGAGCTTCCGGCGGAAGGGGCAGCGCAATCCGTGACGTGGCGCCCCTAAGCGCGCGGTTCTGAGTTTTCAGTTTGCGGTTTTATATTCGTTTGCGGAAACTCCATGCGGAGCTTTCCATTGCCTTGCAGATAGTGTGAAAAGCAAGGGTTTCGGTGGCGAACCGCGGAGGAATGCCGACGAGGTTCGGTCTGGGCGTGAAGGTATACCCGAACAATAGGAGGTGACGCAGATCCACCATCCCGACACGATGCCGATGTGCACTGGGTACTGCATTTCGAGTTTTCTACATGTGTAGGGTGAGCATTTCGCAGCACTGGCACTACGAAACTTCAGAGTGAATTCTGTTACCTTACCGCGCGCCAGGACAGCAGATGTTGTGTTCCGGTTCAAGCACATTGTAATAGTTGTTTTCCAGGTTCAGTTCTCAGTCACTGTTATATTAATCGCAGTTTTATCCATTTAACGTTACAATTGAAGTCGAGTCATCACCCTTGGTTTACCTTTGTCAACTGCCCGTCAGATCACTTTATTCTAAAATATCAGATAATCAGTGTGTTATGTTGACCCATATTCCGTTTAACTCATGGTTTTATGAATAAATTTGACACGGTATTTAATTCTGTCCATCATTCAAGTTCACAAGACCCCGTATGACCTTTGATTAATTTACTTATATGGTAGATAACATGAGAAGTTTTTCAGTGGGAAATACAGTATGTCACTTCCAATTTCTCTACACAGGGCCACATTTTATTGTTATTTGCATAGTAGTATCACTGAAGTGGTGGCTGTATGTCTTAAGAGTTATAGACAGACGGAGGTTTATTAGAGGTACCACAAACCTGCCCACGAGAGAGACATGTTGTAATTGCAGCACCACGTGAGCGATCAGAGAATGAGGAATATTATTATTTTGACCCAGTATCTCTTTCATATTCATTGAAACCAATCATTTTAGAAGAATTCTAGCAGGCTAAAATATTTGAACAGTTTTTGTATTTACGTAGTACTACTTTCATATCCACACTCTTCTTCTCTCCTCCCCTCATCTGGCATGCTAGATCTATACCTTCTGCTGTGCAAACCCGTCAATGGAATGAGTGAAACCAGATCAAAATGAATTAATATAAGGGACAAAAGTTCTTCATGTATCTCCCTTTCCCCTTCCGTGGAGGGAATGAAATAAAAAGGTCACCTACAGAGACCCACTCGTAACACGCAGTATACGAGGAGGGCTCAACTTACTTGCACGCATCTTTAATCTAAAGGAATACACTTAAGACTGAACATTTACACATCTAGATAGAACAGTACCAATGTGCAGATAGTAGAAGTTCATTTTCAGTTCGGTAGCTGAACCTCTGCTTATAGCCCACCAGTCCACACAACGTTTTCTTTTCCTACGGCGCTTAAATACAAAGGTACCTGTTGAGGTGCCTGCTTATAAACTGTAGACATAATTTGTAAAAAGACAAACACGGTATAAAATTTATTACTTCTGTCAAAACAATCAAAGACATTATCAGCGATGACAGCAACCGGCTTGTCACCCATCTTCCTCTGTGTGAACGACGCGTCCCTCGCGGTCCTGTGGCTGCTGCAGATGGTCGGCTCCCCCAGAGCTCAGCCACTTGCAGGCATCTGCGGCAGCGAGACAAAACAACGTCAAAGATCAGAATGAAATTTTCTCTGCAGCGGAGTGTGCGCTGATTTGAAACTTCCTGGCAGATTAAAACTGTGTGCTGGAAAGAGACTCGAACTCGGTACCTGTGTCTTTTGCGGGCAAGTGCTCTACCAACTGAGCTACCCAAGCACGACTGACAACCTGTACTCACAATTTTACTTCCGCCAGTACTTCGTCTCCTGCAAAGGCAAAGGTCCCAAGTTCGAGTCTCGGTACGGTACACTGTTTTAATCTGGCAGGAAGTTTCAACGCCATAGATGTCTTCCACACTAGTCAAGCTACTCTTGGCATCATTTACATACACAGGCTTTAAGAAAGCAGCTTAAGCTTTCGAATGAGGCACGTGCAATGATAATATTATGGTACAAAATGGTTGGAGCATTGCTTTTGGTCTTAAAGTGATTTGCATTTAATAGTTCAAGGAAAAGTTGTTGTTGTGGTGGTTATCACTTCAAGGACTATTTTGATACAGCACTCCACGCCGGCCTAATCTGTGCAAGCCTCTTCATCTCGCAAAATTCCTCTCGCTATTAAAGAGGGTGAGAAATGATGCTAGTTAATTATCTATCGAGATCTCTGCCCCATAGAACCACTCTAATTAAAATGTGCACAACGGAGTTAATGAACGCTAATTTTGGGTCCAGCAGTGGATCAATGGTTGGGGTAATCATATAGTTTACTTAGCTATGCACAGGTATGACTGGCTATGAGATGAAATTCAAGGATACGATAAATTCCTAAGTTTATTAGCACAAGTTAATTTCGTTACAAACATTGCCAGATAATTCAGTAAAAGTTACTTCAGTAAGAAAAAAAATAATGACAATCACAAAGCAAGATAAAATTGAACTGACGTATGGTTGGCAAAGTTCAGGAAGGAAACAACGTGATGGTAAGTTCAGTTCCCTAACATATTAAATTTTAACTGGCAGAAATCTGCGACTCGACAACAGCAATTGCATTCGTACTTGGAATATAAGTGAAGTTGTGCAACTGTGCCAATTTCAGCGGCCTGGTAGAAACTAGCTTTGAAATTATTGTCAGTTATTAAATTCATCGTGACCTATACCATGCCGGCAAGGTAACTCAGCGTGTTCGGTCAGAGGGTTAGCTGCCCTCTGTACTAAAAAAAACCTGAGTTAATGGATCATCAACGAACTTAAACGGATGTCGTACGACGTCCGCCCCGAGCAGATGCAACGAACAAAAGCGAACAAAATAAGATTAAAAAAAAAAATACCACCAGTGCTGTTCGTAGCTGAGTGGTGCCGGCATGGAAACTGAGTTAATAGATCAACAACGAACTGAAACGGGTGTCTTGCGGCGTCCGCACCGAGCAGATGAAAGGAACGAAAAAGAACAAAATGAGATTTTTTAAAAAAAAAAAAAGAAAAAGATAAAAGGTGGTCAGCGCGACAGGCTGTCAAGCCTAAGGATCCGGGTTCGATTCCCGGCTGGGTCGGAGATTTTCTGCCCTTAGGGACTGGGTGTTGTGTTGTCCTAATCATCATCATTTTCATCCCCATCGACGCCCAAGTCGCCGAAGTGGCGTCAAATCGAAACACTTGGACCAGGCGAGCGGTCTACCCGACGGGAGGCCCTCGTCACACGCCATTATTATAGTGTTGCTCGTAGATCACTCCGTCGTCGGAGTGCGCATGGACTGGCTGCGGAACCTGCCGATGGCATGCTAAGTGCGGCTGTGTGTGTGGCGTTTTTGTATACCGCCAAAAGATGGACCGACCCAGGCGTATACTGGCGAAGTCCCCGCATGCAGCCTCGTGACTACAAATGATACCAGCTGGACGCAGAGTGACTGCTGGAGACAGAGGCCGAAGTGTCCCCTCTGCAAGAAGAGCTTGAAGTCACTCTACTCAGAGCAAAATCCGAAGTGAAGTTAAAAGCCGCGGACATTTCCCGAGTCTCAAGCATCAATTGTCAATCAGAAAGTACCAGTTTTGTTCCACCGATGAAAAAAATCAAGCAAATGCCTCTGTACTCCGATCACGATAGGAAAAATTCGGCTGTTCCAATCAAATGTACTGAAATCCCTCTTCCAGAAAGTCTAAAAATTTTACGTCACGAAACTCCACCCAACCGAGCTGTCTTACATTTGGCGCCTTTTGCTTACTGGTTTATGGCGCGGGAACATAAAGAAAAGGGAAAAATGTTGGGTTATACGCCGAACGGGCGGCCGAAGCATTCCCAGGGGCTGCCCATATCTTTTAGAAAGCTTTCCAGAACACTATGTCCCTCAGAAAGTTTCGTCTTAACAATGACCAAAAAACTGGCTATGTTCTTTACCAAGTCGTTTTTCCACCAGGGAAACGTTTTGCAAATCTTATTAGCAGAAAAATGTTGCAGAGTGCCCCTGGCTGACAAAATCTCTCCTGGAAGCAGACAGAGCACAATCCGCAGCTATCCCTAGCATTCGTTCTCCCCCTTCCCTGAGTCCGGAACCGGAGGCTGGCACAAACCACTAGGGGTTTGAATGGTTCTTATGTACCTGCCCTTCCTGCTCTGCGGCTGGCACAGCACGCAGAAATCGATTTAGCCCATGCCCTGTACGTGTAATGAAATATCTAGAAGTGTCTAGATGAAAAAAAAGGAAGAAATCACCTACGCAGTCACTACTATTGTACAGTGGACACTCGATCATCCAGACCTCAGGTATACGGATTCTCGATTATCCGGATTGTCATCCGCGCTCAAACGGGTGTGTGCACGGACATGTACTGGCACTACCTAGCCGCGCCCCGTGCGACTTCTGCCCCCTGCGTTTCATTATTGTTTGAGTTAGACAGTTGC